>NC_045738.1:15502871-15504182 GCF_008692095.1 Etheostoma spectabile | reverse complement strand
TCTGAGAAAATGAAAGCTCAGATGGGCCAATCTGGAATCTGGCCCCTTATGAGGACATAAGGAGCAAGGTTACCTCCCTTTTCTCTGCTTTGCCTGCCCAGAGAATTTGGCCCACCTATGAGAGAGAGAGACAACATGGCTTTGCCCACTCCCCCCTCGTCAAAAGTTACAGACTCAGAAATGGCACATACTACGGAAAGCTCATTGTGAGACTGGCTATAGTGGCTGTAATTCTGCATCATGGCTGAATTTTGGGAAAGAGACTTCAAAAACAGTATTAGGGGATCACTAAGGTCTATATAAAAGCATCCAAAGAGCCATGGTACCATGTCAAGGGACCTTTAGTATTGAGGAGGTGACGCATTGTAATATCAGATACATTTTAATCGCTGACAGGATAATCGTAATCAAATAGAATTGTGAGACCAGGGAAGATTCACACCCCTACTTTGCATAGGCTCACTTCAAAAACAAATTTACCTTTGTGTTGATTTCTTCTTCACTCTGGTCGTCCTCTTCCATTTCGCTCTCCGAGCTTGACTCGGCTCCATCCATCAAATACCTGGAAGAAGACAAAGGAGGGGTGAGCTAAATGTGTCAAGATGATTAAAGGCCAGAGGGAAGAGAATGCCTTCACAATATATCTTGCTACCAATCAGCTTTACTTGTACAATGTTTCAAACCGCAGTGGGCCATTGTCAGGCAAAAGCGGGTACCTTTTTCCAGTCCTGATGCTTAAAACATTACCAGTGCCTTCATATAAAACAGTTTGAACTTTGCCCGCTGGGATGCAAGTCTAATTTACTGCAGGAGGAGGGGAAAAAGATAAAACACTTTCAAACAGACATAAGAACAACCAAGTCATAAATCAGGCTTGGACCCAGTACTCCCCCAACACCCTTTTCTAATTTCCCAGTCTCACTCCATTAAGTGTAGCTCCTCAAAAAGAATGCTGCAGTAACAATGGGCTGCAGTAACATGACTTTATTATATAACAGGTAGGGGTGTACGATTCAGAAAATGTCACGACTTGAGTCAATGTTGATTTTTAGGCTCAATATATGGATTCAAAACCGATTCTAAATTAAAAAACGGATTCACAGTATGTAAATGTAGTTACTTTTCCCATGTGATAGTATACAGTCGTGGTCAAAAGTTTTCAGAATGACACAAATATTAATTTTTACAAAGTCTGCTGCCTCAATTTTTATGATGGCAAAAGACATTGCTGCTAGTAAGATTGCACCTAAATCAACCATTTATAAGATCATCGAGAACTTCAAGGAGAGGTTCAGTTGTTGTGAAGAAGGC
>NC_045738.1:15501652-15502861 GCF_008692095.1 Etheostoma spectabile | reverse complement strand
CCAAGAAAGTCCAGCAAGCGTCAGGACTGTCTCCTAAAGTTGATTCAGCTGCGGGATCGGGGCACTGCCAGTGCAGAGCTTGCTCAGGAATGCCAGTAAGCAGGTGTGAGCGCATCTGCACGCATCACAATTTTGCCTAAAAACACACCCATGAGAAAAGAATGGTACCAAAACACCTCTGAGAGCAACTTCTCCCAAGCATCCCAAAACAGTTTCTAGACAAACAATGCCTTTTCTAGCATGATGGAGCACCTACTCATAAGGCCAAAGTGATAACTAAGTGGCTTGGGGAACAAAACGTCAACATTTTGGGTCCATGGCCAGGAAATCCTCAGACCTTAATCCCATTGAGAACTTGTGGTCGATCTTCAAGAGGCGGGTGGACAAACAAAAACCCACAAATTCCGGCAAACTTAGAGATTTGATTGTGCAAGAATGGACTGCCATCAGTCAGGATGTGGTCCAGAAGTTAATTGACAGCATGCCGGGGCAAAGTGCAGAGGTCTTGAAAAAGAAGGATCAACACTGCAAATATAAACTCTTTGCATAAACTTAATGTAACTGTCAATAAAAGCCTTTGAAACTTATGAAATGCTTGTAATTACACTTCAGTATACCGTAGTAACAGCTGACAAAAATATCTACTAACAAGGAATGAGATAACTTTGAGAAAACCAATCCTTGTCATTCTCAAAACTTTTGACCACAACTGCACACGGCATTACAAAACAAAAACAAAATATGAATACATTTTTGGAATTCTATGAATCGATTTTGAATCTGTAGAGCTTGAATTGCGATACGAATGTGAACCGAATTTTACACACTCCTAATAACAGGACACCAGTGATGACGCTAAGTCCTCATCAGAAGTGGTCAGCAAACTGAAACCATATAGTCCGAGACTAAATGCTTCATTACTGCCCCTACTATTCAGTAGTAACCCTTAATGAAAGGCGCACCACTGGTGGGGGAGGAAGTTTTATTTTATCGGTTTATTTGATAGGGACCATGCATATTCATGAACTTTTTTGTATAAAACACCATGTACATATGCCAGAATTATTAAATATAACTTCTTTTGATCTGTAGTCCCTTTTATATTGAGAGACCACTGAGTTTAAGCTAGGAGGAGGAAGTGGGTTGAGGAACAATAGAAATCGTATTGAGTACGTACTACTGAGTGATCTGATGGGCAAAAACAGAATA
>NC_045738.1:15498568-15501642 GCF_008692095.1 Etheostoma spectabile | reverse complement strand
AAAAGAAGAATCTCTTGGTAGGGAATCAAGACTTTTTTTTTTATGTTGCACGTATCTTCAACCTCCCCGAGTTCTCTCACACCACACCACTCCTCTGCTCTCTGGCTACTAGAGTGCTGATTGGGCCGCATTTGTCTGTCCGAGCCCGGCCTGTGTCAGACAGAGCAGCAAACGAACCCGACCCGAGCTCGACAGGCATTCAAATATTTATGTCCAAGCCTGACAGTTAAAATCTCATTTTTTCTCAGAGCTACAAATGACACATGTACGTTTGTTTGTGTGGAAAGCCCTCTTTTACTAAGCAACTATAGGAAGACATTCGGGAAATGTCAACAGATGAGCGCATCAACGCACACTGGGCAACAAGCGCATGTTAATAAGCCGTTTTAAATTCAAAATGTTCAAAGTGTTAACCTTTCCTGATTGCTTTGTTTCTGACTGTGGTGGTCAGAAAACCAGTGGAGACTCGTTACCTCCAGGGCTGAAGTTATAAAATGATAAACGCTGGGGTTAAAATCCCGTGTCTGGTGAGCAAATTAATGAATTTGGCTTTCAGTCTGGGGTTTATTTTGGACACGGCACACACTGTGTACAAAACTTAAACTTATTCCACTTCACCAACTCTATTCTGGTCTCATCTACACGTCTGCTTCCTCTTGCTCTCTTCTGCCCACTTTTCTCTCACACACACATGCTGGGAAACACACTCACGCACGCATGTTATACACTGTATACATACAGTATATATAAATATTCTTAAAGCTGCATTTTCATATGGCTCTTTGTAGTTTTGCTTATTTAAAGCTAATGCACTCTTAATATTTAATCGGCACTGTCTCACCATCACATTGTCCGCTAAGGAGCGCAGGAGGATGATATGGCCCGACTCCATGGAATACATGATAGCATACCCTACCATTAGATGACGGCAGAACACAGTGTAAATAACTAAATGGCTGTGTATATGTAATAAAATTTCAAATTCTGAATTTTTTTTTTGCTTTTTCTCTGCTTGTCGTCATGATTCGGCATCACAAATGAACTGCCAGGGTCATTGACATACTGATCAACATTCACAAGGTACTTTGCATTGACTATTTGTGGTTAAAAATGGGCGTCTACAGGGCGGGATAAAAGGATGATTTACGTACGTCATTTTTGGCTTTTGGGCATACGCACACTTTTAGTAAGGAACCTACGCACAGTTATATAAATAAGACCCCTGGACATTATCAGCTTGAAAGTGAAACGGTCAAAATACCACGCTCGATGGTGTTTTTTAACACCAATGTTGTCTTCCAGGCAGCTAACCCTAACCCCAACCCTAAACATAACCATTGCTGCGCTACCTGGAAGGAGATGTTGGGGGCAAAAGACACCAAACACCATTGAGGTGAAACTATTTCTGCTAACACTGTAGGGAGACATGTACTGACTTATGCTTAATTGTTTAATAAAATACAGTGGCCAGGAAATTGGAAAAGAAGGAGGACTCTGTGGGAAAGGGAAGAAACGCCAAACCTGTTGCTTACGCCAATTGTTACCTCAAAAACAAACCAACAAGCTCGATGTGCTGAGTTTACAGAAGACTGGAGCGCATGTTTGTTAGAGAGGGTAAAAAACAAGTTAAACTAGAGCTGAAATGCTTTTGATCATTTTTTAAAGCAAAAAAACAACTGAACTGCCTTCAGCTTCTCTGCGCATCTAATAGAGGTTGTTTACTGCTGCTGATGACCTTAGAGGTTGAAATGCACTTATCTAGAGCTGAAACCAAATAATCGAGTAATGGATTAACAGAAAGTTAATCGCAACAAATTGAGAAAAACAACAACTTTGCAGCAACAATGTGAATGTAAAGTATAAATGTCAAACATCTGTGTTACCAGCTTTTCCAATGGGAGGATTTGCTGCCTTTGACCGTTTTATCTCTTTGTAAATTGAATTTATTGGGTTTGTGTGTGTGTGTGACGGCTGACACTGTTCAAAACAACAATGGTGGATGTGATAGACAGATTGATTGATTCAATAACCTGCTAAGTAACTTGTTGAAAGTGCCTGCCCTTTTCCAAACAGTTCCCAATGACGGCTTTCCAATGATTCTGTGTAACAAACCAGCTGGCTCATCAGGTTAGTCACACTGGTCTGTGGGAAAAAATATTTTCTGACAATTTACATACTACAAACGATTATTTGAGAAAATAAGCTATACTATCTAATTGAGCATGAAAATAATCGTTAGTTTGCACACAATGCGTTTTAATACTTTTGGTTCTGAACGCTTCAGGATGCAGTGAACGTTCTCAGGAAAAGAACATTTAGGTGAGGGTTTTTTGTATGTGATTAAGTTTTATTTGCCGTAGATTTGTCACCATGTGGTTGTGTTGATATTTTTCAATTCCTCCTGGGTTGATGCAACAGAGCTTTGGTTTTAATGAGAAATTGCCTTAATTATTCAGCTCTATTGTGATGGGATGTTGTAGAGCTGCTCGAGTGTTTTCTGCCCTCTTCTCTTTCCGTCCATTTCTGGATCCTCACTGATTGGATAATGACTACGGAGAATGCATTTCTGGCGTGCTCAGCTGATGTCACAATCTCTTTTATATATACACACTACAGGGAACGGATGGCGGGAGCTGAAGATCTGCATTTGCCTCCACATGCTCAGTTAGAAAGTGTTTGTGTGCATGATGGCGCAACAGTTTGAGAGTGTGCGTATTTGTTTGGGCACTTATCATCAAAGTAAGTGGTCCCTTTAATTACCCATAGCAGATGCAGCTTTTAAATAAAAGATACATCATCATCAAAGCTGCACACTCCCAGCGCTGCACAATAGCGGTGCTGGGCAGGGGAATGGATTATTCTCATAACAAGAGACGAGGGAGCAGAGGGGTGAGGGCGGGGTTGAGGGATCTTAGACACAATCCAAAATTGACTGAGAAAGGCGAGCGTGGGGCAGAATGACAAGACAGGGAACTTCTCATTTCAATGCACTCACTGACAATCTGGTAAAGTAAGTAGTTGAAAGTAATGATCAGGGTTTATAAAACCACATCGCCCTCCAGAAGCGTTTTTTT
>NC_045738.1:15473421-15498558 GCF_008692095.1 Etheostoma spectabile | reverse complement strand
TTTTTTTGAAGCTTTACATAATACTCTCTCAGACTTTTGGCATGGCTCATATGGACACTGTGGCTGGCCAGAATAATCCCATCAAAATTTAACTCTGACCGCTTTCATCTTCTTTGCTTTAAAGACGAACATTAGTAAAAATTGATTTCTGTGCACCCCGTCTCAACGCCAGAATTATCCTGCCAGAACTAAATGACAATGTGTTTGAAATCCAAATAATAAATCACATCCAAATAAGTAATTATAGCCAAAGGAAGCCACACTGCTGCAACCTTTGCAATCGTTTTTGTTATTGATTAATCTATCAATTGCTTATTTAATTATTTAATTAGATTTGTCTATAACAGATAAAAAAATAACTGTTTTTATCTTTCCAATTCATGCACTTCACTCTGAAAATGACTGTTTTGTCTTGTAAAAGTCAAATCATTTTTAAATAGCAGAACGGTTTTAAAAGCATACAGAATGAAAAATAAAAAAGGTATTGACTGTGGCACTTTTATATTGGGCTGTTAGAAGTTAGAACCGCCAGCCTCTCTGAACACTGCAGCATTCCAACAACAAATGCGGGTAGAGCTAAAGCTGACCAATCAGAAAGATATGATAAGGGTTTTCCACTTGGTTAGTCACATAAAATCCACCCATCCTCTGTTATTAAACCTTACAACTCAGCAGCACCCAAGAAAAGCCATACTTCTGTAGGTGGACGAGCTATAGTAAGCTTTAATGATGTCATCTAGGCTCTAGGAAAATGTGTTTTCTGATGTTTTATCGACCGTTAATCTAGAAAATTGGCAGAATCATCAATGATGTAAAATAACTGATATTTGCTGCCCTAATGTGGCTTATAAAAAAAAAAGCTAAAGAAGGCATGTGGTAAAACTGGTATGTGTGCTGTAGAAGCTAGCCCTTTTCCTGAATCCACGTTTGAAAATTGCTTAAGAATATACATGGCTGAAGTCCGGACTTTCTTGTCTTTGACAGCTAATTCCATATCTGTCACAACACTAGTTCTGCATTTCGCTAACCCAACATTTGAATGCAACAGGAGCCCTGAGACTAACAAGTTCAGTAACCTTGGCTAACCCAGCAGTGTGGAGGTCCGGTCGGCAATTGATTCTTCTTCAAGGCAGACACAGTCATTACAGAAGCACCAAGGATGAAGGATTTCCTTAAATGGCAAGGCAATGCTTTTTACAGTGGAACCCGATACAGAACTATTCCAATTAATTTGAAACTTCCATTTCCCATGATGAGTATTGGGCTCTACATTATTCAGTATACAGATCCATGTGGGGCGATGACAGAAGATGTTGTGAAAGCTCCCCCTGTAATGAGGCACATAATTAGAGAGCTACTGGAGCTGGCTGGGTTGAATTTGTGATCACAGCAGGCATTAGCTGCTCAAGGTTACAATGTTCTCTGGAGCAAGTGGGCATCACTGCTGTGAGGGGTGTATTTTTGGACGCTTCAATCAGTGTTAGTGCTGCGCGCAGATTGGACATATTGGATGCTCCACACTGTCACTCTACGGAAGCGCCCTTTAACCAGACACTGACACCTTCACCAAAGCTGTCCCTGTGGCTAAATGCATTAAATCATTACAGCTTCACTTATCTATTTTCGCTAAGAAGATATCGGTGTTCAATCGCTTATTTGGATTTCACCTTCTCTTACCGTTTATAGGAAATCATCTGTTTCCTCTTATGGCAATCCAATATCCATTCTCTCCGTACGATGATGCCCCCTGCTGATTTCACCTGGCTGTACTTGGGGGTGTTAGCGAAGGCACAGCTGGAGATTAATGACACACACACACACACACACACACACACACACACACACACACACACACACACACACCCACACACCACACACACACAACCACACACACACACACACACACACACACACACATCACACAGAGAGCTACAAGGGCAATGGTCTGCTCTGACAGAGGAGATCAAGAGGCAATCAAACTAAATTACTGAGAGTGCTGTTACATAACCCTGCCATCTGTTTTTAATGATACAAATTAACTACGGATACAAATCTCTCATGAGAAAACATCTCTGAAACAATTACGAGACTACTTCTGGATAGATGTTTGCACTTTATGTGAAATATTAACTAATTCTTTTTCTTTCTTTTTTTTATTCGTTACACCTTGGCCATGTTGTCATCATATATAAATGTCAAACAATTTACAAAATGCTGAGTACAGCAATAGAATGAGTGATTGTGTTTTTATAATTTTCTCCAAAGAAACCTGTCAAAAATCAGTCTTCATTCTGTTCTTTAAGTTTTAATCTAGTCATCTGTCAACATCCTGCAGTTTCACAATGTAGTGTGTAATGTATATATGTGTGTGTGTGTGTGTATATGTACGTATATATTTAAATCTTTTATTTTTGGGGGGTTTTGTATTCATTGCTCTTTCGCATTTTCTCTCCATGTATGTCTTAATATGATGACAAAATTCATTTCTTGGAATTTTTTGTCCACCAGACAGTTGTGTGTAGACTACTATGCTACTGTAGTTATTTTAAACAAGCTGCACTATTTATTATAAATATATGTAAGAATAAAGCAGATGCTTGGTAGTTTCCTTGTACCAACACAGTAAGATTTTTATGGAGGAAAAAACAAGTAGTTCATCTATAAATGGTCATAAATGATCAAATAAAATGATAACGTCCGGACAGTTCAAGCATGGTTTTCCCATACTTCCTTACTGCTTCCTGCTTGATACTTACATGAGGTGTGTGGAGTCGGGTGTCCAGTCGGGCCGGTATTTGGCTCCCATGTCCAGAGCCTTTTCCCTCAGCTCCCCTCTGAAGGGGTTTTGGAAGCCACTGAGGACAAACACTACCCCATCCATCATCCGTTTGAATGGGACCTGCTGCACACTAGCTTTTGGTTGTTTGGGTTTGGGTTTGGGTTGGCTCTCCCGCTTCCTGTCAGCAGAAGTCTGTGCCGGGGCAGCTGGAGAGACGATTTGCAAAAGTCAAGGAACTTTTCCAGATGAGGAAATCATCTTAAAGATTCAGATGCTGATGTAAGTGTTACCTTTTGCAGTGCTGGGGCTTGGCGTGCTGGCTGGGCTCGGCTTGTGTTTGGGGGTCACAGCTCTGCCCTCAGGTGAGCCCACTGGACTTATTTTCTTTGAGGGCGGAGGGCCGGGGGAAGACTGTCGCATTTTGCTCAACTCAAATTTTCTTTTTGCTGGTGGCTATGATGAAATAATTAATGTAGGTCACTCAAAAATTTGAATCTTTTCAGAATGAAAAAGCACTGTAAACCTGTATGTTAAAAACAGGTGCGTTAGAGGAGATACTGTTGGATGACAAGCAGACTAAAGTGGACACGTACAAATTGTCCACATTTCCATTTTATTTAATGCCAGAACATCATTTAATAAACTCCTTTATTAAATTATTATTTTCTTGTATTTGTCAAGGGTGAGCCGAAACAAAATGTCCCTTAAGGATGCAAAAACAACGATGCAGATTTGTAAATTATTAAAGCCTTTCTAAACAATTACACTAGAAAATTGGAAACACAACTGCATTTAGTGGGATTTCATTTTAGACTAATTCCCATGCGTAGACATTCATCTGTGCAGCTTGAGATCTTCCCCTTTCTTTTCCTTTTTTTTTTTTTAAAGTAAAAGTGACATGTAGCAGATATCACTTGGCCATTCTCTTGGTTTCTTTCTCAGAGTGGGCTCAAGCAGAGTTACAGTCGTGCATTTTTATTGGAGCCAGGCAGGCAATTCAATATTTCAAACAGCTATTTCAAAAATTGATGAAGCTCCAACTTCAGCTGTTGCATAACTTACAAAATGAATTGTTTTACCAACAAGAGGAAAGGAGCATAATGACCAAAGCTTGCACATACTGTATAATGCAAACTATTTGCTGTAAATTTTAAGAGCCTGTTATACAACCCTAGTTATTTTTTTATACTCAAATGTATTCATTTTTTATTTACGCCCTGGGACTTTTGGTTTGTGGTGAAGTACAGAGAGCGATACCAAAATAATATTCATGAACATTTTTAACCCTGGAACACATACAGTACTCTCACTACTACTTACAATCAACATCAGACGGTTTGGGGCAAAACAGCTCTTCAATATGTTGGTTTTGTTATTCTTGGACTGATATAGAAAAGTCCAAAAAAATCGACTTTAAAATGTTATTTGCTCTAGTTGAATCCAATTATTAACAGAGTTTTGTTATAGTGTTGGCAAATGGCAAGTGCAGAGTTTCTTCGACTGGTTAGGGTTGACAAAGAAAACAGCTTGTTTTGAGGTTTGTTTTCTGGTTTAAATTCCCTTCAGTTATTAGGTCCAATGCTTGAGTTTTTAAATACTATTTGGTTCTAAATCAAATTAACTTTCCCAGAAGTGGAACTCCCAATAACTACAGAACCCATCATACAACACACTTTATTGCCTCTGCTTCACTTTCTCTGCGTACCAGTCAGCTTTCTTGTTGTCTACATAAAAAAACAAAAAAAACCTACTGCTTGTTAAGGGAACTGCTGTTGGCTGGCTAGCCTTCAGTGGAGAAAATGTTTAGTACCTGTGGTGAGGCAGAGCTGGAGGAGGAAGCCTGGCCTAATGACTGGGAGCTTCCACCAGCCTGCAGGGCAGCTGCTGCGTAACTCAACCTCTCACTCTGAGGAGACGCTAAAAAGAGAATAGTGCAGAGGGCTGGTGAGGGAACAAAGTAGCTTCATAATAAAGATGCCTTTGAAATATTTCTTCCCTTGTCTCCTGGCACACTAAAACAGATTAAAATTAAGGCCCATTAGTGCTCTCTTAGCGTTTTTCTTTTATATTCAAGTGCTAAAAGGACACAAAAGAATTTAATTAGGCTTTAACAGCTGGTATATTTAAATGGGTTTACCTTTGAGTGAAGTACTGGACTTTGTTGCATTTTCCCGACTGAAGAAAAGACTGCCAGGCTGAAGGCTGGAAGCAGGTGAAAGAGGCTCCTCCTTCACCCTGAACTGTCCCAGCTTTGTCAGTTTCTGAGCGGAGAGAAGACAGACAAGTTTAGTGTTTAAAGAGAAGGTAAAGGCACCGACTTTATTTGAATATACCAAAAATAAGTTTCAACTCATCAAATCATTGTATAAGATTACATTTATTATTATTTTTATTATTATTATTATTATATTTCCTAGTTACAAAGTTGTGTAGATCACATAATAAAATAAGGTGCTACACACACGCTGCAGTGAGATGCTGTGCCATGTTCTAAAGGGCTGGGTATCGTCGAAAAATATTCAATACCTGTTCTTAAACAATACATTTTCAATACCAATTTTATAAAACAAAAAGAAATTACAACATTACAGAACAAACATTTTTATTTATTTTTCAGCTCCTACTACGTAAGCCCAGTCTAGAGTTTTTCCTTACGAGGTGTAAGGCTAGACAGCCAATCACCAGTTTTATTTGATCTTGGTAGAAGCATGCTGCATGCCTATTGGCTCACTGACGCTGATGAGATTTACTCCTTAGATATAGACGTTGGTTATTGAATGACAAGGCATTTTTCAATACTTTAGTGGTAATTTGGACGATGTCTAAAAAGTATTGAATTCTGTTTCCAGCCTTAATGTTTTAGTGCTGAAAATTTAAATACTACATATGTTCATGTCAAAGTAAAGCACTGCTGGTATCAGTGCAGCCGCACACTTAATCTTTCAGTAACATGCTCACAAAGACCATCTTCTTACTAATACTACATTAAATATAGACACCAACAAGAATGGATAACTTGTTTACTGGTGGTCTGTCTGGTTGCTCCAACTTGTTTTGTACATTAACTTAAAACCTTTTTTAATAAACAGTAGAACTGGGATGTGAACCTTAATACTTCTTGGGTATTAACTGAAATGTTCCCATAGTGTCAAACACTTGGAAACAAAGTCTAAAGTTTGCATTAAATGTCTTTTCAGACAATCTGGTTTACTTATTTTTTGGCCAGGCAGCTTTCTGATTCAGATACTCATTTTGCACATTTTCAAAATGATAACAAAGTTCTTGTATGAAGTCTTGTGTTGAGACAACAATCTAAAATTTGAGACGCTTGAGAAAATGTTTGTACTTTCCAAAGTGAAACATCAAAAAGTATTGTTTGGTAAAAGAACTGCGGAATCAGTAACTATCACAACCCAGCCTTTGTAAACAATATTCTAAAGTCTCGAGGGAAAATATCCAAAGATAAAACAGCATCTACAGGCACCATGGAGTTGGAGAACTTAGCATGACTTACCGGGGATGTTTCTGGAGGAGGATCATTTTTGTCAGGCGGTGAATGAAACTTAACAAAGGCCACTCCGTATGCTATGTTCTACGAAGTATACACACACACAAACAATCAAACTACATTTAATAGCACAAGTGGCAATGAATATATGCTTCCACAGAAGTACCCTTTAAGCTTGATCGTTATCTTAACTGAAGTACTAAACACATATCTACAGGTGCAACCATGCAGCTTTAAGACAAGTAGATCCTCATTGTGCTTTGTGTAACACAATCATTTGTACTGTTTGTCAAATTATGTTGCACTGCTGTTGGTGGTGGTAAAAGTGCTGTAAAAATATCCCAACATGCAAATGGTTTACTTTTGGATTCTGTTGATTAAGAGTTAGATGGATAATACAACAGTTTGCAGTTTTTTGTATTTAAATGACTGGGCCCTTACCTTGCTGTATGGCTGGCTACACACAATTTTCACTCTGTCCCACTTCTCCTGTGCTGCGCTCTTCTGCAGTTGGTTGGGCCCAAAGAAACGCACCCGGTTCAAGTTGGTGCCGTTACGGCTCTCCGTTGGGGACATGAAGGAAGACGTAACCAAAAGAACCTCAAAGAGAGAAAAGATTTACTTTAAAGGATAAGAAAAAGTTACAGTAGTAGAGTGATTATAATTAATTCGGAGGTGATGTTATCTGGACTTGGGTGTGGTTTGCAAGAGCACCTCATAGTCCTGGTCTTTGACAGCTGAAGAATTCCCCACCAGCACCTCAATGAAAGCTGACCCTTCATTTCCAATATCAATGCTGTGCACCTGCTCCTCCTTCTCAAACTGAGAGAAAAGAAAAACAGCACAGGTTAACAGAGCATACACAAGGAACAAGGTCAACAGACCTTAAAGAATGGATCGACCCGTGGATCTGTTAATATTTCTGATCCCCAATCCAACTATTTTTTCAATGTCGGGGCCGATATCCGATCTTAATATTGGATCGGGGCACCCCAAATTAGCATATACTATTTCCTAATCAAAATTTCAAAGTACGCTTAAAGTCCCTTTAACATATTCTGTAAAATCTCATAATCTATTCTTAAATCCTCAGGCAAGAGTTGAAGAGAGCAGATGAGCACAATACATTTTCACCCAGACTTAGCTAAAAGCTTTGCAGTGGCAGCTTTTTAAATTAACTGGAAAGGTGAAATTTACTTCAGCCTAATACCTAAACCTAATGCCAAACAATTCTGTCAAGTTCGCAAAATTGTCTGCAAGAAAATGCTGACGAAGGGAATCCCAACAGGACACAAATATATCAACAAAGGAAAAGTGGAAGTCAATACATGCCACACAAATGTGCTATGTTCCACTAATCTTCTATCGCAGACTAAACACTCATCTGTTTAGACTGCACCTTGGCCCATAAAATAAAATGTATGCATTATGGTCTCCACACAGTTGAATGCCTTCATTGGTAGTCACTTTGGATGAAAGCGTCAGCAAAATGAATGTAATTGCAAATTGCTTAACACTTCAGAAGTTACAGAAAATAGGACTGCCCAACCGTTACCACTTGACAAAAGTTGAATTAAAAATGTTTCCTTTTTTTGGATAAACAGCCAGGACAGAAACTAGCAAGGCAATTGGGGACATTTAGAAAGCTCTTGGACTCACCGAGTTCTGTAAATCCCAGCAATTTAGATCAGAGCACCAGTATTTACTCTATTCTTATTGTTTTAATCCAGAATCCTGTCCTTTTAGAAAATCTGTCCGAAAATTAGAGCAAAGTCTCAAGAGCAGACTCTGAGTATAGTTATAGGATGATAGAACATTAAAAACTGTTCATGGTGATTGAGTTGTCCTGCAGCCAGCTCCCGTGGGCTGCTCAGTGGCTTGATTGATAACACGCATTGCTATTTTCATTCATTCATTGTTGAAATGGAGGCTCAGGCTATGGAGGCTCAGGCAGGTGTCCAGGGACCCAATCAACACGTAGCTAAAAAGCAAAAACGTCTGCAGGTACCGGGAGGACTGAGTAGGGAAATAAGCCTGGATTACTGCAGTTTTACATGATAAGGGGGGGGGAGTCAGACGTCAAGCTGCATGCTAGCAGCAAACTACACATAACTAACAGCACAACTGTATAGTCCATCACTCAGTGGTCTCATCCTTCTTTAGGCAAGGCAAGGCAAGGCAGCTTTATTTGTAGAGCACATTTCAGCAACAGGGCACTTCAAAGTGCTTTACACAAAATCAGTTAAACAGATAAAACACAAGTACAAACAGTTAAAAATCATAAGCATTAAAAACCAATAAAACACATGAATAGACAGTTAAAAACAAAATAGAAACATTAGGACACATGAAACACAAGAATAAAAGTTACAGTGCAGCATAAGAAATTTAAAGAAATGAGCATTAATTTAAAGAAAGGCAGCATCAAAAAGAAAGGGGGGGGATGACTAAGTGTAAAAAAAAATAGCTGCTGTTAAGCTGATTTTTTTTGGTACTTTCGGGGTTACATGACATAAATTTGTAAATAAAGTTTTGTCTCATCTCAAATTTTACCCATTCTCATCTGGTCACACTTCTATAAAACCAAATAGACAACACTTCATATTATCACTACGGTGTCCAAAATCTTAGACAATATTGAGTCTCATATCGCACTATCGATATAACATCGATCTGTTGCCCAGCCCTAGTAACACTGCTTGGTAGAAACCTGTGGGAGTACACAGGAGGTTAAAAAGCATAGCTACCTGCAGAATGACTGATGTCTGTTTCTCCCCGGGTCTTGCTGCTTTCCACTTTCTGTAGGTGTCAGAGCTCAGCAGGTTGTCTGCCTTGTGAGTCTGTTTTGCATTATGACAAGAAGAGAGTGGAATAAAGGCTCACATTTGGCAGATATATATATATATATATATATTTATACTAGTGACAAATGAACTTACAGTGTCCTCGGTGCTGCAAGACACGACGTGTTTGAGTTGGATTTCTGGCATGTTGTTGTTGTTGATTCCCCACAGGTAACAGACTGATTAATTAGCCAGAGTGAAGGAAGCTGAACAAGTCGGGCGCTTGCCTTGCCACTAAACGCTATTGCAACCTTTTAACAAAACATACAACTCATAAAGTGTCCTTTCAGTGGATGTAAATTCGCTTAGTTGCCAGTCAGATATACCGTAAGCTAACGTGATAGCATGCTAGCAAACAATAGGCAGAAGGAACTTTTCCTGATTAGCCTGGTAATTTTAACACACCTCAAGTGCTGTTACGCACAAACCTGTGAAATTTGTATATACTTGACACATAGCCGCTTACTTTGGCATTACATTAAACCCCAGAAAACATATATTAACGCTTTTAATTTTAAGTTAAATGTGCGTGGAGGCGAACTCATATTCCCACCAAAAGCATGATGTGCTTCGTGCTGTGACGTAACTTCCGCCTAACAGCATTTTCATCCAATAACAGCTTTGTGTTCTTCTTTGTCGGTAGAATAAAAGCATCACCAGAGTGTTATCGCCACCAGCCGTTTCAGAGTGTGTACTTGAGAAAACCTGAGTGAGACCACCTCGTTCCATATCTCCAAACTCCAAACACATTTCAATGCATTTAAAATATGATGAAATGCATATTTTTAACTCTAATATCAGGAATTATTAACATAGGCTCAATTAGTGCATCCCTGACTTAAAATTGTGTTTGCTCTTGTTCCCTAATCTTTTATTTCTAGAAATCAGATAACACTGTGTTCATCTGTGTCATATAGAAGCACCAAAGACAAAAAAGGATAAAAACAAAGCAAAAGAAAAACAAAAAGGAAGGAAATGTTTACCTTGATGTAAACAGATGTACAATTAGGACAGGAGTATAACGAAAGTGGGAAAAACTAAACCAAATAAACCAAAATCAGAACGTTATATTCGTAGAATACAATACCTAGGCCAGTGTACATAAACGTTTTTGCAGTCAAACTATGTAAATGCCCTTAACAACAAAACGTTTAGACATCTACTTCAACAGTTGAATTAAATGTGTAAATAGATGTTGAATTTAGACTGCAATCATGTATATGTTGATAATAGTGGGTTCTTTTGGATGGACTTCAAGGGATGATTCCCAGTATTATTTCTTTCTTTAATTTTTTATTTCGTCCTCTGAAGTCAAAGTAAATATCACTTCTGTAAACCTTTACTTGTGCCATTTTGTGTGAAAAACTACCAAATATTACATTATATTATATACAATATTCTAAATCTTACATTATTGTTAATTAGAGCTGTGCTTTTCCGGAAATCACAAGACCTACTCTCTTATTATGAGCACTGCGCTCCACTTCCTCACTTATGTAATAAATGTTGCAAACTGCATTACAGGTTGAGCAGCAGTCTTTTCCCCCCCAAAGGAATTTTAAAACACCGTCTGAGGATCACTTTGTGTTAGACATGTTGTTGCAGCTGTTGGAGCAGCAGTAGACTGGTAAGACCGAAACAAACCTGAGTGAATGTGTGGGTTGTGGAATAGACATAAGATGAAATTAAAAAAAGAAAAACTCTTTTATCAAACCTTTTCATGTTTAAAAAAGAAAGAGCACAGAGGAAGGTTACAGGCACCGAATACAAAGACAAGATACAGAGACCGAAATTGCTTAATATGGAAATTTGGAGAGGGATCGACCACAGTAGCTATTCAAGTGATCACACAATGAATGTACAATATATACAAAAACTGGAGGCAACATAAACTGTGCATTACAATCAGTGTGAGAACAAATCTGAAGTCTAATGTAAGTTTAATGTAGCAGTAGAATCATGCAACATCTCAACAGTGGGCTCAGAGGATCTCCAAGTATATGGCCGTCTCTGCATCCCCCACAGCAGTGCTCTGCACCTCTCTCGTGCCTCTGACTCCCAAACCCGCTCGTCTGTCTATTCCTCCACCCTCTCCATCTCTTCTTCTTCTCTCACCACCTCGTCTGCCAATTGGACGGATCTAAATAACAGATGTAGGGAAGGGACAGATGTTGCTAATCTTCAAATTTAGAAATTACTGATTTAACAATTTTTGTTTATGCAATGCCCCTGTGTTGCCAGGGACATAACCTACCTGCTTAGTATGGACAAAAAGAGGTGTGCAATTCTGGTATACAAGTTGGTAGCTGCCGTTGGTGTAGATATGGGTCACTTCTGTGCAGTTAACGTAGAGGGGCATCTGATCCTGATAAATTCCCAAACCTCCAGGGTACGCGGCTGGGCGTCTACTCAGGACATCTCTGAAAGGAGCACAACAGGTATGTAAAAAACCCTTACAATAAAGTAAGTGAGACACATTTTAAGAGAGCATTTAAAGGACTGATTTGCTTCACGTACGTTCCAGCTCTCTTTCGGCAGCAATAGAAAAAAAGAGATAGAAGGAATATGACCAGGCAAATGGACACAGCAGGTATCACCATCCACAACAAATGTGCCATCTCTGTAAAATGGACAAAAAGAGCAGCGATGGATCAGCATAAGATGTGGAACTATAATAATTACAATTTTCCTTTCCCACTATTCATAAAACAGCATGGCTTAGATCTTTCAGGCATGAATGTGATGTAACGGCTTTACTTATATGTTCCATAATAAGATCGGGGGAAAGCTTTTGAAAATGTTACAAACTGAGCCCTGCAATATGAAGACATATAAAATGGACTGCAGCAACTAAAAAGCTGTGCTTACAGTTTAATAAAGGTACAACAACCAGGTTTTCTATGTAACATTATTCAGCTTATTCTCTTCTACTTATGTTTCCAAGCTGCAGGCATGTTGCACAGATGTTTAAACACCATCCCAACACCAGAGTGAATAAACAAGAGGCAGAGCTGATGTCTGTGTTAGTGTGGAAAAGCAGTGCTTTGAACTCACCTTCACCTCCCTGCAGCAAAACCAGGGAGTCATTTCCCATTGCGTTGAAAGCAAAGCAGATCACAGTCTGACGTTTGTCCATGCGGCCCCTCAGAGTAGCTGTTAGCGTGTCGGGCTCAGATGTTACCGACACGTTGTAATCACGAGGTGGGATAGTACCATTCACGCTCCAGGTAACTGCTGGTTTGGGGTTGGAGTTGACTGAACAGTGACACAGCACCATCTGATCCTCCATAACACAGATTGAGGACAGCCGGAGAATGACTGGTTTATCTGCAGGAGAGAAAGACCACATTTAAACTTCTTAAACTCTGTTTCACCGTATTGGGTCTACTCTGTACACATAGATCCACTCCATTGTGTATGAAGATTTAACTATACAAAACAAGGTCTAAGGGAAATACGCATATTCGCTTTTTTCAAAGATAGATCAGAAGATCAAAACCACTCTGGTTCTTGCAAAGTTCTTGTTGTGAAACAGTTAAACTATATGTCTGTATGGCCATCAGTGGTAGGCCTACGAGAAGTAGGATTACATTGTATGTTCAGCGACGTGGCCCGGGACTCTCCTCGACCAATCAGGTTCTGTGCCGAGCAGCGAACCCTCATGTCTCGGGTCACGTTGAACAGCCGGACTGTGTGTGTGCGCTGGTGGAGGTGCACCATGCGGCCGTGTTGACTGCAGGACCAGCGGTACTCAGACACCGGAGGGTCAGCTTTACATGAGCAGACCAACAAGGCGTTGCCCCCCTCCCGCACTATCAAGGACTGGACCTGAACCGTTACATCTTTTGGTGAAACTATGGAGTATAAGCAAACACAAAAGGTTTTAGTGTAAACTGAGCCAAGAAACACAAAAACAGGCCTAGAGGTGAAAACTTTGCTTACATGTCACATGCAGATCCTTCGAAATGGCCAATGCTTTGGCTCCTGGGTAACTGACTTCACATTTGAGCCTAGGTTTCACCTGGTGAGACGCAGTAAAGGACAGAGAGGCCAGTAACATTGGCCTGTGGGGCTCTGGGTGGAGTGTCTGTACTGCCCCTGGCTCAGTGCTGTTCAGCCTGGCTCCTCTCTCCCAGCTCCACTGCAGGGAAGGAGGCCTGGAGGGGCAGTGATAGCTGACGGAGCAGTTCAGGGTGACCAGCTGTCCCTCTGTGGCTGACAACTTGCCACTGATGACAGGAGCCTCAGGGGTGTCTGTCAGTGAGGAAAATCTCCATCATTGCTGTGTGTTATTGCTGATGTTACATTGCATTACATAACATTACATGTCATTTTAGTTGACGCTTGTTATCCAAAGCAATTTACTATTTGCTATATATTTAACACAGGTTGCACGCCTCTGGAGCAACTAGGGGTTAAGTATCATGCCCTGGGACACATTGGTTGATGTATCGCAGTGAGAATCGAACCCAGATCTCCCATACACAAGGCATGCGTCATATCCGCTGCGCCATCACCACTGCCTGATGTGATGTGTATTTTATTAAAGACAAAATATTAGTTCTACTAACGCACAGTGCAGAATCCCCTGCAAAGGCCATTGTTGTGGATTATATGTTTGGAATAACCAATCCATGTGAAGGTGGATGATTCCGGTGCGACCTCTACCTCACCCAGTAAGAGCGTGTGCCCCATTCAAGCTGAGTCCTTTGAAGGTCCCGGGGTTTGAATCCTACCTTTGGCCCTTTGCTATGCGTCATCCCCCCCATCTTTCTCCCACCTTTCCTATCTATCCACTGTCGCTATGAAATAAAGGAAAAAAATCCCCAAAAGTAATCTTAAAATCTTTTTTTTTTTGTAAATGGATGATTCCACGTTCATTTTTGGGTCAGTTTTACAAAATTATTTAATCGTTCTACGTTCTACCTTTCTTGTTTATGTTTGATTTTGTGTATGATTTTCTTCATGTAATCTTAATTTATTCTTGACTGTCAGGGTTATTTTGCATTCATTTGTTCATTTATTTTTTGCTATGTTTGGCATGATGGTGACCTGAAAGAGAATGAATATCTACACGTCATGCACCTTCAATGAAAAAACTATAGACTACAAAATTCATCTTTTGGGGTACTTTTCTTTTGTATATAAGTGTGTCAGAAACTCTCCACTCTGTGTTTGCATGAATATACTGTATTTCTGCTCCTTTGCATCTCCAATTTATTTTTAATTTCTAAAACCTGGATACACATACTTTATTTGGTTTGCTAAATATCCAAAAGAACTGCTTTTATGAAGAGAGAAGAAAGAAGCAGCATAGGGACTCACCCACAACATTCAGATTAAAGCTCACTGGCCGTCCCCAAAGTAGGTCATCACCTCTCTTCAGAGCGATCTCAAACCCCCGTGAGTCATCCTGGCTGATCCTTTCGATCTTCACTGAGCAGTCTCCATCTGGGATTCGCCCAAAGAGGGATGTCCGGCCTTGGAAATCCCGGCTGACTTGATCGCTGTCCTCGCTGTTAAAAGCGGTGCTGCGGAGAGGGAAGAAGCGACTACCACCTCTAAACCTCAGACGCACATCCACTCTCTCCTTCCTAACCCGGAGAGGATGAGGAGCTAGAGGAGTGAAAGAGCAGGGAATCACCACACAGGAGCCCACCAGGGCTTGGACATGGTCTGGGACTGAGGGCACTGGGGAGACAGCCTGTACCCTTCTCCACAGGGCTGCGGCTGGGATAGAGAACAGAAAAGGATTTACCAAAACACTGGGTCTGCTGTCACTAGGCCTTGTATTAGGTTCAGGTTTGACTCAGTGAGACAGCAGGTTTTTTAGCATGCAAGGGCTTTGGTTGTTTTTTAACACTGGGGAGAGGATACATAATAATGGCGGGGTCTGGGGGGGTCGTCCCCCATAAAATTTTCAGCGTCAAACACTTCATTTACTGCATTCTAGTGAATTTTAATGCAACAATTCATGGTGCAAATGTATTTATTTATATAAAGGAAATTTTGTATTCTCTTGTGTTGGTCAAAACCTTTTTAATTTTTAATTCATCACATGTGTTTGGGGATGTTTTTTAGGAATCAACAACAAATCTTTCAGAGAATGAGACCTTGTTAAAGCCAGAAGCTGCAAAGTTTAAATCTACATGAATCTATCTTTGTTTTTTTCACGCTTCTGTTGTGTGGGATCTCTCATATTTTTTGGGGGTGCTAAATGTACCTCTTCTTAATATTGGGGTGTAATTGTGCCTTATATTTGTTATATTCATGTCTTATATGTTTCATGTATTTATTTGACAACTATGAAGACTGAGATTTTGCATGGTCAATTAAAAGGTTTCTGTTCCAAACTAGCTCTCCTTGGTCTGACTGAATGAATCCTTTGAGGTCTTCTAGAAAGGTCATCAAAAAGATACATTGGGACTAACAGGACGTTAGAACTGCTGTTTTCAGCTGCACTGTCTGCAAATTCATTAAATGACCCAGGACAATTTCGAAACAGACGTAGCTATATTTAGAAAAGGGAACAGGGCAAGTGCTAGGTCAAGTTTTACAAACATTTGACATTATGTAGTAAATTCTTTAAAATGTATTATTTCAGGAAGCATTTGCAAATGTGTGTGACATTGTTCTCAACGCATTTATCTTTTAATGCAACAGAAACTATCCTCGTCATGATTATAATGTGATCATCAACTGCATTATATTCTGCAGGATCTACAGACAAAGAAAATCCATCTCTTACAGTAATCATTATGGCAAAAACAGTAACAGCAGAGTGGATAATCTAATACGGAGATCTTAAATAGGGGCACCTAGGGGGTCCTCAGAGTCACTGCAATTATTGTTAACTTTTGAAGTTTGTTTCAAAAATTAAAAGGTCTTAACATGAATCCAACATATTTGCGCAAATATAAATCCTCACCGATGATAACTAGCCCATAAGGTAGTCACTAAGGCCCTCCACAGATACAGCTCATCCTAAGGATTCACTTTGCACATGTATGTTTAACATTAAAAGATGATTTATAAAACCATGCCAACAATTTTAACAGCTTAGTATGCTATGCAAAAAAAAAGCTTTAAAAAAAGTTTTATAAAACCTTAGGCCGCCCTACATGTTATTGTAGGCCCAGTTTAATATGCAACTTAATTCTTTACAATGTGTAGTAGGGGGTCTCTGATCCGTCTCTCTTTCAGTTAAGGGGTCCTTGGTTTAAAAAGCGTTCCCTGATCTAATGATTTCAACATCACTAAACAATGAAACCTTGAAATTCATACAGAAATTTAAAGCTAATGTATTTCTAAAAAAAAAAAAAAAACACACCAAGGGATTAAATTACTCACCAAAAATCAAAGGACACACAATGAAGACAATGTCCACATGCATGACTGCAACCCTGCTCTGCCAGCACAGACAGAGGAGAGGATGAAGAGAGGAGCAATGAGGGGGAAGTTGGAGTGTTTCCTTGTGCTCCTTGTACTATGACTTCACTTTAATGCTTCCTCTTACTAGTCCAATATTCCATGTCTTTGAGTATTACATACATAACACTTAGCTAATATAGCAATGGTATGTTTTCAACTTTACAATTTGTCAATGAGTTGTTGTGAGCAGGTGTAACAACGGAAAGAGTCGGAGATGAAGTTGAAAAGATGGGGTTTTTATTATTTCCCCAATTAAGGCCAATGAGCAGAATTAACTATTAACAGAACCAAAAGAGAAGAAGAAAAAAAACAATACTTCCCCAGTCACACAATTATGCATGTCAAAAGATTAAAATACTTGTTCAAGGAGTGGAACGAGGAATTTTTTGGGAAAGACCTCAGCAGATATCTGTGAGACACCACATGACAAAGGGTGAGTCACTCTCATGCTGTTGGCCATTTCCTCAAAAGCTCCAACAACTAAATGCGTTCATGTCTCATTCCTTTTGTCTACACAAACCAAACATCTTACAGTGTGGTAAAGGTGATAGTGAAAAAAGTTCCATAGAAAGTTAAAACTGATTAATGATTAACTGTTCTGCCTGCCACGGATTCATACTTGTTAATTATTGTACATATCCGTCAATGTATGTAGGTCATCTCAGTTAATGCAACAAGTTGGAGGCAAGCTGGAAAGTATCAAGCTGCAACTTTAATATTTCAACAAGAGAATGTTTAAACTGATGGTCAATCTGTTTAATATCCTCAAACTGACTGTTATAGTCAGCCTTGCATTGGATTCTGAAGTCACAATGTTATAAAAAATTAATACAGTTTGATATTTTTCTTCACTTTACGTGTTACTCCCAAGTAACTTGAGGGGATTGGCATGTTTTAGCATGATCAAACAAAAGTGAATAATCAGAAGCAGGGACAAAGACTTGAAGGTTGAACTATGGACCCTTTGAATGGTTATTTGATCTGCTGCCGACAGCAAGAAATAGCACTCCGCCTCCCTCCACTTTAAGGCAGAACACAAACCGCTCTCCTGCAAACACTCTGACTGCAAACAGTAGATGAGACAGAATATGACACAGAACACAATAACGTATTTCTTTAAGGTAAGCAGTTTAATCAATGAACATGGTAGTGTTACCATGCTCCAGTACTATACTGTACTGTATTTTTCATACTGTGAATTTGCCATTTCTGAATGCATGAACTTTTTCTCATTCCTCCCGACAGTATTTTCTGAAGCAATGGACTCAGCGCAGCAATTGCTCCGGTCTCAGAGAGACTTGTTGCTAAACTGGACTCTCGACCACCCTGCACCCTTGCTGCGTTGGCTGCGTGATGCTGAGGTGCTTTCCTCGGCCCACTACCTGTCTCTGCTGGAGAGGTCACCTTCCAACGCGGTGGCCCAGGCTCTAGAGATGGTGTGTGCCACAGAGGAGAGCAGCCTAGAGTTCCTGCAGGTGCTGAGGGAGGTGCAGGATTATTACTGCAGAGATCTGCAGGTCTGGGTGGAGAGACACTGCAAGGACTATGTCGTCAGTAAGCCAGTGCCTGCACCTGTAAAAGTTAAAGGTGAGGTTGTGTTAATGCACTGGTGATGACAGTAATTATTTATTGTTTATTTAACAAATGCATGAGAAAAGGTTAAAAGAAAACTGGCGGTGCAGAACTAAAGACAATCAAGTTTTACTGCAGGAGTAACAGGTGAAGGAGGGTTATTAACAGGGTACAATCACCTGTGAAGTCTTGCCAAGTAGTTTTTGCTGACGTTGGCAATGGATTGTAAAAGCATAAACATTTTTTTGAACTCATCTATGACAGAACTTCTTTTAGCCGTCAAGATAGTGATTGGCTCTGGGGACTTTTCCTCTAGTCTCAACATTAGGTCAATATTTTCAAATGTTTGTTGGTTTATGATCAAATACCTGCAAAACTGAGCCATTCTCCTGAACCTAATTAGCACATGACTAAGTGCATCGAACAAATTAACGACTGGATGTGCCAGAACTTTCTGAAATTAAATGAAGGAAAAACTGAGGTGGTTGTTTTTGGAAAAAAAGAGGAACGATTAAAAGTTGGCGCTCAGCTTCAAACAACAATTTTAAAAACAACAGACAAAGCCAGAAATCTTGGTGTAGTCATGGACTCAGACCTGAATTTTAACAGCCACATTAAGACAATAACAAAGTCAGCCTACTATCACCTTAAGAATTATCAAGGGTTAAAGGACTTATGTGTCAACAGGACTTGGAAAAACTGGTCCATGCTTTCATCTTCAGTAGACTTGACTACTGTAACGGGTCTTTACAGGTCTCCCTAAAAAATCAATCAGACAGCTACAGTGATTCAGAACGCTGCTGCTCGAGTCCTCACTAAGACCAAGAGACTGGATCATCACTCCAGTTCTGAAGTCTTTACACTGGCTTCTGTGTCTCAAAGAATTGATTTCAAAGTACTCTTGCTAGTTTATAAATCCCAACGGTTTAGGTCCAAAATACATTTCTGATCTACTACCACTATGACCCCCCCAGACCTCTCAGGTCATCTGGGACAGGTCTACTTTGTCCCCAGAGTCAGAACTAAACAGGGTGAAGCAGCTTTCAGTTTCTATGCTCCTCATATCTGGAACAAACTCCCAGAAACCTGCAGATCCGCTTCTACTCTCAGTTCTTTAAAACAAGGCTGAAGACCTTCTTTTGGATGATGCCTTTCTTTAAATGACAGCTCATTTCTTTAAATTTCTTATGCTGCACTGTAACTTTCATTTTTGTGTTTTATCCTAATGTTTCTATTTTGTTTTTAACTGTCTATTCATGTGTTTTATTAATTTTTAATGTTAATGATTTTTAACTGTTTGTACTTGTGTTTTATCTGTTTAACTGATTTCGTGTAAAGCACTTTGAATTGCCCTGTTGCTGAAATGTGCTATACAAATAAAGCTGCCTTGCCATGTTAACATGCTAAGATGGTGAACATGGTAAACATAACACCTGCTAAACATAAGCAAGTTGGCATTCCTACTGTGAGCATTTCAGCATTCAGCTAGGACAGTTCCTGTCTCCTAGGAATCTGACATTTTTTTAACAAATGCATGTTATCCAAACAAACTTGAAATTATACTAGGCCTATGTAATATCATATGATGAAATGTGTTAATTAACATATGAATCCCGTGATCTCTACAGAAAAGAAGCCTAAAGGCCCCATTGCTAAACTGTTCAAAGGAAAGAACAAGAGATTTACCGTGACTCCTGAGGTTAAAGGTATGGATTTATTATTTTATAAAAAAAATAGATTTTTAGAATAATATATTATGATGTGTTTTCTTTCTAGTGGTAAATATACTTGACTGTTCCAATGTTTTGAAAATGCATTTAAGTGAAACTGTCTTTATTGTGTAGCTAAAGAAGAACTGAAACCTAGCAGAAGTGTAAAGCTGGCCAATGTCCGAGGTATGTAATTTAAGGTAGCTGAAGAAGGTAACTCAAAATATGTATTTTCTAGAAAACTGAAAAGTAATTTAAGTTTGTTGACAATATATTTTATCTTGCTGTCTTCCATTGTAGTGCCCATTTCTGCCCATAAAACAACCTTACTGAAACGCACAGAGCAGTTGAAGTGTTACTCAGAGGGTGAGGGAGTGGCTTCAAACTCAGCTTCTCACATCGAGATCCGCTACACTGACCTTTTTGTGACAGAAGACGATGACTTAGTTGACAGCAGCCAACATGAGTACTTTGACCTGGCGAGCAGACGAGCTCGCATCTATGTTCATCAGGCTTGCCAGCGCATCCGGCCGTGCCATCTACTGGGCCCCCAAGGAACATCGGGACGGCCCCCCAAAAGGGTTAAAGTGAAGGGTATTGCTGGTATTGGAAAGAGCGTAGCAGTACAGAGACTCGTCTATGAGTGGGCAATTGGGAAGAACATGCGTGAATTCACCTGCATTTTTGACCTGCGCTTCAGAGAGCTCAATCTGATTGAAGATCCACTGAGTTTATTGGAGTTGCTTGGAGACCGGTTCCGGTACCTTAAGGAAGCTCTACCTGATCTGTTCACCTCGCCAAGCTCTTTGCTCTTTGTCTTAGATGGTTTAGATGAGTTCAAATTCCCCTTGGACTGGAACAGTCCTGACAAAAACATTGACGTCCGTTCGAAGGTTCCAGTGTCAAAGCTGATGGTGGCTTTAATCAAGGGAAACCTTCTCCCAGAGGCATCGGTCATTCTCACGACAAGACCAGCTACTGAAGCTCCCAAGCGTTTCTTCCAGAGATGTTGTGTGGTGCTGGGCTTTGAGGAGGACCAGGTGAAGGAATATACCAACAAGTTCTACAAAGACAGGAAAGTTGCTGAAAAAGTCTATGATTACATCTTGAACAATGACAACCTTTTTGTGCTGTCCTTCATCCCTCTTTATTGCTACATAATCTGTACCGCTATGGCTGAGTTTTTCGCTTCAGGAAATGAAGATGTTGGTGACTCAAAGTCCCTGGAGCTGAGCCCACCGAGGACAGTCAGTGAGGTGTACTTCTGCTATCTGTTCACAGCAGTCAAACACCATGCACTGAGGGGGAGTGCAGGGAGAAGCACCCCAAGATCTGAGGTTCTGGCACTAGCAAAGCAACAACTGACAAACCTGGGAAAACTGGCTTATGAAAACCTTCTACGGAAAAAGATCATGTTTGACAGAGCAGATTTGGAAAATTACGGCGTTACACCTGCTGATCTGCAGAGCACCTTTCTCTGTCACATCCTCCAGCCTCTCAAAGAGGAAACAGTGGAGATGTTTTCTTTCTTCCACTTGACTGTTCAAGAACATCTGGCTGCCCTCTACTGCACAATCAATCTCTTCAGCCAGGAAGAGATAATCCAAGCTCTGGACTTCTGGTGCTTTGGGCTACGTCCACCATCCTCTACAGCGTCACTCCTGCAAAACACACACCTCAACATGGACAAGCAGGAGAGCCTCCAGATGTTCACACGCTTCTTCATGGGAATGCTCCGGGCTCGGCTGGCAGGCCAGTTGGATGGCCTTGTTCTTTCCCCCATGGAGCGAGGGGATGGCATTCCCGCCAGGCTGGGTTTTTGGTTCCAAGACCAGTTCAGGGGTAGGAATCTTAAGAACCAGGCCGCCCTGAATCTTCTCCACTGCCTGATGGAGTTCCACATGAAAGAAGCAACCAGCATTGCAGCACCAGAGATCAAAAAGCTCAACCTGTTCAAAATGAAGCTCAGTGTTGTGGACTGTGCAGCCATGCATTACGTGCTGCAGTTCTCGCCTCACAAGCTGCAAGAGCTCAACTTAGGCTACTCCAACATTGGAAACAGAGGACTGAACAGACTGGGGCCAATCCTACACCGCTGTGAATCTCTCTAGTGAGTAACTGACTTTGTATTAACCATTACAATTTGGCTTCTGACAAGTCTGGCTTTGAATTTCCTGGCTGACTGATGCCTTTCTGTGGGGAATATGCATCTTCTTTCTGTGTCTGCATGCTTGTCTGTCTGAATTTCAGCTCTGCGATAGACTGGCAACGTGTGTGTACTATAATGCATACTATGAGTGACTGTCTCCAGCCCCTCCCTGTAGCCTCTTCAATTGATAAATTGAAAAAAAATGTTGAGCTATTGTTCTTCTATTCTTTTTCAGTTTGAGATACAACTGCCTTGATAGGCAAGCTGCCATTTTAGAATCTGCAATTCTGAAATCGAATGAGTGCCAAGTGAAGAAGCTCTTGTAAGTCATTGCATAAAACAGAAGGCAATAATTGAAAAAAAGATGACAAACAAAATGATGTGCTCACATTCATTTTTAAAGATAAGTTTAGAGAAGAAGTTTTTAAACTTTTCCAGGTACCCTGAGCCCTCTGGCTCCTTGCCTTTGTTATGAGTTATTAGACACTATATATATATATACATACGTATATATATATAACACAATAACTGCATTAATGTATACAGTATGTGTGGCAATAACCTGGGTCCGGAGGGGGTTATGGAGCTCTGGAATGCTTTGGAGCACAACACCACTGTGGAGGAACTCTATCTGGACATCACTGGCATCACAGAGCGAGGAACAGAAAACATCGTCAGCTGCCTCAGCAGAAACACCTCTCTGAGAACACTGACGTAAGACTAAAACACATCAACTTCTGCTCAATGTTCTCAATGTGATAATGTAATGGAAACACTGCCATCTAGTGTGAGTTGTTGGCTGGTTAATAAAACCTGGTTATGTTCTCCTCCATCAGCATTGTTGGGAATGACATCGGAGAAGTGGGGAGGAAGAGGCTGAGGGAGCTGGAGCAATGTCGACCGGGACTCCGGATTATTGCAAACTTTGTGGATGACCTCGGATTGCTTCAGGCGTACCTGGACTGGGTGGAGGAGATCCGGTCAGACAGCGACCAGATGGACTCAGTGAAGAATGCAGACGCCCTGCAGTCGGTGCTAAAGGGGCTACAGGTGGCAGGAGAACAGGTGGAAAAAGGAGAGAACGCAGAGAAAGCCAAGGAGCTCCGGACAAATATTGTGGAGTTACTGAAGTCTTCTACAAATCTTATTGAAGGAAGATAAGTTTTGTAGCAAATTGTGTGTTGGTTTGGTTGGGTCTCCATCTGATATGGCAGAGGCCCAATGAGAACTACAGCATTCTGAATTTAATCTGTAAAAGTGGAATTAATTCATCCTAATGTTGTTCTTGGGGTCCTGTAGACCCAGACCCTTTTAAACAACTCCAAAAAACATGCTCAACCTTGTTTTCTCAGCTTGATTGTGACTTCAACTAATCTTATGACAATTGCTCACAAACACAATTTTGAACTGATGATATGTGTCAGTTGACAGCTGCTTCTGGCTCCAAGCCCAGACATGAATGAATTTCTACTGTACTGCAACACAATGCTTCTACTTGTTCGTTGTTTGTTATTGTTTTTGATTATAATTATCTTGAGTTCAGGACTCAAGATAATGACCCATAAAGAAAATTATGCATCAGTTCTGTTTGTCAAGCTGTTGAACATGATTAAATACAATGGATCGTCTATATTTTCTATATCTGAGATCTGTGTTGAGAGTACTTTGTAGGCAGCACTACACATGTTCCCAAATTTAGATTTCCTCTCACTATGTCGCATGCAGTGACTATATAAGATATATCATACATTTTGACAAACAAATACAATATTTGTTTACAAAGTCCAGATTACATTAAAACCATGAAATGTTCTCTATTTTGCTGACTGACTTATGGCCATTCCTGTATTTGGTCACCTTTATCAAATGAGCAAACCCAGTTTTTGGAAAAGGAAGGGGTTTTCGCTTCAAACCCTTTTTATACATTGGGTTTTACTAAGGCCAGAGAAAAAGGAGATAAGGAGTTGGTTAATTTTGCAATTATTATCATTATTATTATTTTAATCCATACACAGCGAGGAAGTAAATGGTGTTTTGTGACACAGTACAACAAGAGAGATCACCTAGCCTATGTATTATTTTCAGACATTCAACATCATTGCCAAGAATTTTGACTTAAAGAACACTTAAAGACTTAAAGAACACTATTGCTAGAAGACACATTTTTACATTATCAAATTAGATAAATATGGTGGTAAATATGCTGCAAATATCACTCACTTACCTACACAAGCAACTTCCTCATTTTCAAAATAATTCCTACAAGCTCTCTGAAAATGCAACCTCCCTTCTAAGGAACTTGACTTCAACATGACATCTTTCATCTAACTGCAAAACAGACCTGACAAAAACGTAAGTCATTACAACTTCTATAAAAAACAGATTAATAAATCAAAAATTTTGATTAAAATTCTACAATTACATTCATTCACTGGGCTTTATCTTGGTCATATCTGCAAATTTGGAAAGAAAAGCTAAAAAACAGGTTTCCAGAGGGTCATTGAAAGATGTGCAAAACATTTTAGGGAGGCAGCCGATTGTGTTTTTTGACATTCTGGCCTAACAGGCTAATATTAGTTAATTAAAAAATAATAGAAAACAAGTACAGAAAATGTTTCACTGTTTTAGCATTTCACATCCTGTTCTTCCTTTATATCACGATTTCATGTTCTGCAATCTGTTAATGAAAGGAGTGTGTTGTCACAGTTATGAAATGTGTCCAAGGTATTTGTTTTTGCACATCAGATGAATGTTTCTTCCCCATTTTAGAGAGAAGTGTGTTTATCTTTATGATACAGGAGGATCACACAGATGCACCCATATTGACCTTTGAAAGAATAATGCCATGATCAGTGTTTTATTTTAAAGTCTGTCAAATCTTTCAAAATCAAAAGTTAATTATTCAATTAGGACCAATCAGGACCAAACTAAAGTCAAGATCTCTAACGTTACCTTCACTGCTTCTCACCTCCATCACGGGAAGGAAATCTCCTGTACTGCAGTCTACAACAAACAAGATGGCAGCACTGCGTCATCTGTTAACACGAGTTTAACAACTGATATTTCATGTAAGTTCATTTGTCATCTGCTGTTACACATTCATCATGAACATTATGATTGAATTGATCTTGTCTGTTTAAGTTTTC
>NC_045738.1:15470340-15473411 GCF_008692095.1 Etheostoma spectabile | reverse complement strand
ACTTAGTCTGAATTAGGCCTGAAACAATTACTCGATTAATCCGTAAGTAGAAGAACAGAAAAATAATTATCAGAAAGTTTTAAGCAATCAAGTATAAAGAGTTGTAGAATCATGTACTCAAAATATGAGAATATGCAGCTTTTCCCCTCTTTTATACTATTATAGATGTCATTATGAAGGTCTTTGAGTTTCGGACTGTTGGTCAGACAGCAGCTTATTGAAGACGTCATCTCAGCCTCTGGCAAACAGTGATGAGACTTTCACAATGTTACAAAATTTCCAGACTAAATGGATTGATTGACTGATTGACTGATTGATTGATTGATCCTAAAAGTGAACAAAAGATTAATTGACAACATTGCTATTTTTAGGTTTTCATGATTCTGTAAATTATCACAAGACAGTTGATGAGAATTTACATGTCATCACCTTCTCAAGCCAGATGTATTGCTCATTCTGTAGTGAATGCGACATACATAATTCATACAACATACATAAGTGTGCTTCTTCATGAAGTGATAAATGTTACACATGTAATTTACTGCCCTTAGTCACTTCACCTAATTATGACTGTTCAGGGATCACGGTCTCTTTAAATGTTCTGAATGCGTGATGACGTTGGACCCTACGGGGTTTTGTTGTTGGACTGCGCCTTTTCTTGCTGTGTGTTTTTACCTGTAAAAAATAAATGACACGCATTTGTGTGCTCTACGTGAGAAAATTGCCTCTTGCAATTTCCTGCAATTTCCACATCTGAAGATTTTAAACAGCAATATTCCAGTTAAAATGGTGGGATTTCATTATTATCATTTTTATAGAAAATAATAGCTAGGATCCGGACAGATGTCGACTATCTGAAACCTTTTTTTAATAGTAACTGTGTAAATCACTTACAATAAAGGCTAATAAAGGTTTGTTGTAGTGCCTGAATCATTTGCAGACATTCCTAGTAACTTTATTACAATCATTTCATCTCACTTTGACCCCACTCTCATTCCCATGTCAACCACATTATGGTGGTTAAGGTCAAAGACTGAATATTTGGATCACAGAAGAAGTTGTTATCAATAAAGTAGAAGCTATGATCAGGTCAGATGTAGGACTGTCGGATAAAAAACACATTTTATTTTCACACGCATATGGTCTTTTTAGTAACTTCCTCATTTTTCAACTGTTTGTAAATTCAAAAGTCTCTACACATCTTTGAAACGCGCAAACTCTTCTCTGATATTCATTAAAATTCTAACTCTTCTGAGGTTTATACATAGAGCTTTTGAATTGGATGGAATTATATATTGTGTGTGAGCATATTACTGTGTCTGCCCCATATGTGACAATTACAATAATTAACAGTCCTGGGTTGTATTTTACTTTGCATAACTAAAGTTGTCATGGACTTACATGCTTAAATTCAGACTTGCATGTAATTACGAGACTGAAGTGCTGATTTGAATTTGATTGAAGAGAAATGTGCTATTTCCACACAAACAAACAAAAAAAATTGTCTAAAACCATTTCTGATTTAAAAAAAAAGTACAAGTTTAATTTACACACGCATGTGCACTTTAGTGACTTCTCCATTTTCAAGTCTTGCAGGCTGTTTGAAAAAGCAGCACAACTTTTAAGGAACTTTCTCTCACTTCTCTACACATCTTTCATCTCACTACTCCAAAGACCTGAAGAAAATGTAAGTTATTATAACTTAAATTTGGCATATATGCAATCATCAAAACTGATTTGAAATATTATACTAAATTCTAAAACAGAACAGTCATTTGACTTTAGATCCATTCACAATTTTAAACAATATTCTTATATATATGTAGAGATATATATATAGATATGTATATTATATAATTAGTTATATTAGTAATATATATATTTAGTTGTTATTATATAGAAAATAAATAAATAAATACATAAATAAAAGACTGTATGTTTGTTACTTTTGCCTTTTGCATTTAACTTCCTATTTTTCCATTTCATCATAATGTCATCTTCTTGGTCTTGTTTGTTGTGTCAATGACAAACTAAACACAAACAAAAAATATACAAAAAAACATAAACAATAATTTAGAAACACTGGACCAAGATTACCCTTTTGTTGAAAATCTCTATCATCAACATTTATAATTTCATAACTGGTGAATTTGAAAGAAATGTATTTAAAATTAATAGAATTTGTCACTTAAGGTTTTAAAGGATATTAATTATGATTAATTTATTTGACATTCAGTTGACGCTTAGGGCGTTTTTTACACTTTAAGAGGACGGTTTGGTTTGTGTAATGAGGACTGTATGTGAAAACACTCTTTGAAACAAACAAGAAACATACGGTTGCTAAACATTTCTTCATTTGCTACTAGGGCGGCACAATTGATTGAATTTTAATCCCGATCACAATTTTGGCTTCCCATGATCAAATTTGCGTAATCAAGGGATTTTTTTTTTTAAACGCGTAATTTCATAGAACACTGAGTTTTTTTTGCAAAGCCAATCTACCGCTCAGTAAACCACTGTCTATCATGAGCCAGTCAGAGTTGTTCCCTGCACCGCGCAGCTTAGTTTCTAGATGTAGACCGTAACAGAGGACAGAATAACGTAAGGAAAACTCAACAGATAGCAGTCGGTTATACGTCGGTCTCAAGGTTTACCAGTTTACTAGTAACCACAACATTTTGTCCCGTCTGTGTTGTTTTTCAGACAACAGCAGTGAGCAGTGCTAGTCGGTGCTAGTTAGTGTCTGTTAGCTCACAGGGCCCTAGTAATATTTTTCCTCTGGGTCGCATCCGCTGCCTCTCCACAAACAAAGCAATGTTGTTTATATCGATATGCTTTAATGTTACATGACCCATTTCTTCTGTAAAGCCGTGCCTGTGTTTGGCTCTCACCTCTTACTCTCTGCTTAGCCCCACCCCCATTAACTTACACAGGCTCCCCAGTAACAGAGACAGAGCGGCGACAGCGCCGATGTCACACTTCTGAAATTTATCCACAGTTTTAATTGTTATTAACACAAATGTATATTGTTAAGCATGAGAGGCAAAAAACACAGAAGAAGTTATTGAATG
>NC_045738.1:15469979-15470330 GCF_008692095.1 Etheostoma spectabile | reverse complement strand
CAGTTTGTTGAGTAATAGCGTGTGAGACTGAGCTGCTGGACCCATTCATAATGAGTCAGACGTCACAGTACGTCCATCGCACTCCCTCTCTCTCCCTTGCTCTTTTTTATGAACAGTTATTGTTGAAAACAAGAAAAGGAGCTTTCACAGAGATACATTTTTTTTAAAATATATCCTAGGCTATTTATTTCAGATCATTGTGTTGTAGCTTTATGTATGTACAGCATAGAACTTCAACATAAGAGGAATGTAGCACAAACTGGATGTGAAAGCAGTTATATATAGCCTATGTGACTAAAAGAATTGTTTTGGTTAAAATCAACAAATAATCGTGATAATAATTGTGATCAC
>NC_045738.1:15468512-15469969 GCF_008692095.1 Etheostoma spectabile | reverse complement strand
AAAATAATCATGATTATCATTTTGGCCATAATCGTGCAGCCCTATTTGCAACCTCTCCAAATGTTGCTGCCTCCAAATAAACACGAGTCTAAACATCAGAATTAATTACAGATGAAATGTAAACACGTGAATTGTTTCATTTTTAATCTCCAGAGTTTCTGCCTCTCCTGAAACCCAGAGATGGCTGCAGCTCTGACTCTTCTTCTCATTGGCTCTCTGCTGCAAGGTGAGTTAAAGTCCATTCAATTTGGATCAATGACTAAAAATCATTAAAAACTGTAACAGAACACAATGTTAGTCAAGCATTCACACCACAGTCCAAACGTATCTGTAATACACGCTGGAGCAAATAAAGGATGCAGTGATCTACAAACATGTTCTGCTGACTTTCTTAATCTTTTTTTGACAAATTTGTAATTGTAATGTAACAAAGTTGTCATTTTGGATTATTCTAAGAATAAGGTATAGTACATTTTAGTTAGAATACCAAACAATCAAATTCTATTATTGTTAAGCAGTATTCCCTTGTTCTTATTTAAAGATTTGTATCTTGTGTTTCAGGTGCTCTGTGTGGAGAGTTTAGGGCATCTATTCCGCAGAAGATGGAGGTTCTGAGTGGATCCTGTGTGACCATCCCCTGCTCCTTTAACATAACGGCCGAACACAAATCAAACTTGGATAACACATGCAAAGCAGTGTGGATAAAGGATCCAAAAACGGTTGTGTTTGCCAGCACTTTTTCAAATCCAAACCCAAAAAATGGAGAACTGATAGGAAACTTAACAAAAAAAGACTGCACTACGACCCTGAACAACATTACAACTGATTACAACAAATCATATTTCATCTTCAGAGTGGAATGCAACAATAAACTGATATATAGTTTTAATAAACAAAAACTGTGCATTTCAGTCAACGGTAGGTTTCAAAGGCCATAAATGTACACGTTGGTAATTTCCCTATTAGAGCTTTGACATTGTTTCTTATTCATTGCATGTGTTAAATAATATTTTAAGAAAATTGAGAGAAATGAGTGTTTATTTAGTGACTGGTTGGTATGTACCTTCCCACCAGCTGATCCTCCCAGTCCGACTCTGACTCCGTCCACACTGAAGGTGAAGGAGGGGGACTCAGTGAGTTTGTCGTGCTCGGCTCCAGCTCCCTGTCTGTCTCATCCTCCAACTCTGACATGGACCCCCGACCTGGGCGGCAGTCAGGAGACACTGCAGGACAATCAAGACAAAACTAAAGTCAAGATCTCTAACGTTACCTTCACTGCTTCTCACCTCCATCACAGGAAGGAAATCTCCTGTACTGCAGTCTACAACAAACAAGATGGCGGCCCTGCGTCATCTGTTAGCACGAGTTTAACAGCTGATATTTCATGTAAGTTCATTTGTCATCTGCTGTTATTCATTCATCATGAACATTATGATTGAATTGATCTTGTCTGTTTA
>NC_045738.1:15458184-15468502 GCF_008692095.1 Etheostoma spectabile | reverse complement strand
TTCTTGACTTAGTCTGAATTAGGCCTGAAACAATTACTCGATTAATCCATAAGTAGGGCAACAGAAAAATAATTATCTAAATCTTTTAAGCAATTAATTATAAAGAGTTGTAGAAACATGTGCTCAAAATATGAGAACATGCTGTTTTTTCCCTCTTTTATACCATTATAGATTTCATTATGAAGGTCTTTTTGGACTGTTGGTCAGACAGCAGCTTATTGAAGACGTCATCTCAGCCTCTGGCAAACAATGTTCCAAAATTTTCTGGACTAAATAGATATATTGATTGATCTTAAAAGTAACTGAAAGATTAATTGATAATGAAAACAATGATTAGTTGCCGCTCTACTGACGTGACTGACGTCTGATGTATAATTAGTATTTAAATGCTATAAGTGAACTAGGTCATCCTGTCTGACTGATTTGTTAAAATTTTAAATGTGCTTATTACCTTGCTTCATTATTTATTCCTTCAAGAACTCCTACATTTCTAAATGACAACAGCTCTCATTAATGGATTAGGACAATATTTCCTTCTGAAATAGATAGGAGAACATGTAGCATGTTAATGCAGCACTTTTGTAAAGTAATTATTAGGAACCCCTGTCAAGATTGAAGACTGGAGAGGACACTTTAAAAGTGATGGTAACCATGTTTTTTTTCACCAATTTTGCTCATTTATAGTAGAAATGTGTATATCAGTACTGCAGGGCTCTTTGGTGTTGAGGTTGATAGGATCAAAATTTTCAAAGTTCTATTAATTTTACTGTTTTCACATTATGTGAATTAGCTAAAATTCCATCACTTTCAAGGTCAATCGGACTTATGGCTGAGGATCGTTTGTCTTTCCAAAATTGCCTTGTTGATCAACAATTGTAGCGCCACCATGTGGCAGATTTAGCGCATATTTTTTAAAGAACCAAATGCCCATTATTTCCATTAAATGGGCCAAGTTTAGTGTTTCTAGCTCATGACAGCTCCTGGGAATTTGAGCCAGGAAGACGACAACTATTAAACCGTGACGAAAAACAATAGGTGTTTGAACCCTAACTAAAGAAAAATACCCAAACAAAACAGCTCAAAGCAATCTCTCTCTCTGCTCTTTTAACTCAGCCTACCCTGGACCTTACTACCTGCACAGGTGATTGTAGGGGTGAGCTAACCTGAGAAAGCAACATTGAAGCTACATTTTGTAAGAATTTCTCACATAAAAAGAACAAAGGGTTTTTGCTAAGAATCAACTCGAAACACTACACATGGATCTTGGTTTCTGAAAATATCATTACAATTAGATCAGTTACTGCTGACATTATCATATGTGCGTTCCACAACAGTGGGCACCCCAATTATAAAAATGTAATTCAATGCAGAACTATCTTATCTATTGACTCCTAATCGCGCAAACCAGCATACAATCTCTTTGATTAAGCTGGTGAGCAGCTGATCTACCCCTACATCACCAGGGAAAAATACTAAGAACCCATAAACCAAACCGGCCTATGTCAAATGATAAAGTAGCAAATAAACTAAAACATTACACTCAAATAAAGGATTTAGCAGAGGGATTTTTGGGAACATAGACTAAAGAAAAGGGAGAAAGGCAGCCTTTTCACAACCACCTTTGTTTAACTGCTATATTAGATCTGACATCCTATGGTTTCCACACCTCTTTTAGGTGTATGCATTTAAATAAGCAAAATCATTAGTATTGGCTTCAAAACAGTCTAACAAGTGCAGAAACCTTAAGAAAGCTAGCTGTTGATGATAACTGACATTCCAGGAAGAAACCTTAAAATTTAGGCTTTGGCAGTACTTAGGAAGTAAAACAATGGGCTGTTCCATGATAAACCAAAACAGTTTGCAAAAGGCAGAACTGTGTTCCCTCTCACTTTCTCTCTCTCAATTGACACTGCGCCAAGCATGGTCTTGTTCTGAATAATCAAAGTGAAAGGATCCCTCTTAAAAAAAAATGTTGGAATGCTTTTTACAAAAACGTGTCAGCAGCAGTCTAATTTAACTAAAATAAAATGCCTTATTTCAACAGTGTCAGGTTATGTTTGATCTATAAGTACAACAGATGATTTATTTGTCGTTTTTCAGATTCACCCCAACACATCACAGTGTCAGTGAATCCCTCTGGTCCAGTATTAGAGGGCAGGAATGTGTCTCTGACATGCAGCAGTACTGCCAACCCAGCAGTAAGGAACTACACCTGGTACAGAGCTGATGGAGGCCAGGAGACTTTTATTGGGATTGGAGCAGTTTTAAGCTTAAACGTATCTAAAAAAGACAGTTCTTTTTTCTGCAAGGCTGAAAATGATATTGGAGTTGGACGATCCAACCTCAGTCAAATAGATGTTCAGTGTATGTATTACATTTCAAAAGTATTGTGTTTCATAAAGCAGGCATATTTCAAGAGATTGATTTAAAAATATGGGGAATATGGGGTGAGGGGGTCCCTTCTTAGGGCCATCCAATATATGTAATGACCAAAGCGAGGATGTGTCCGGGTTCTCGGCAGTAAGTCGGACTCGTCCAGGTGAGGGTTGGCCTCGCAGGCTGCGCTTTGTCACCAATCTGTTTGTAATATATATGGACAGGATATCGAGGCGTAGTGGGGCGGGGAGGGGTTGCAGGTCGGTGGGCTCGGGATCCCATCGCTGCTTTTGCAAGTGAGGGTCCTGATGGCATCATGGCCTGTGACCTTCAGCACTCCATGGATCGGTTCGCAGCGAGTGTGAAGCGGCTGGGATGAGGATCAGCACCTCTAAATCTGAGGCCATGGTTCTCAGCAGGAAACCGATGGAGTGTCTCTCCGGGTAGGGGGGAGTCCTTACCTCAAGTGAAGGGTTTAAGTACCTTGGGGTCTGTTCGCGAGTGAGGGGACCATGGAGCGTGAGATTGGTCGGAGAATCGGAGCAGCTGTGCGGTATTACTTCTGTTTATCGCACCGTTGTGAGAAAAGAGAGCTGAGCCAGAAGGCAAAGCTCTCGATCTACCGGGCAATTTTAGTTCCTACCCTCACCTAAGGTCATGGAGGCTGGGTCATGACCGAAAGAACGAGATCAAGGTACAAGCGGCCGAAATGGGTTTCCTCAGGAGGGTGGCTGGCGTCTCCCTTAGAGATAGGGTGAGAAGCTCAGTCATCCGAGAGGAGTCGGAGTAGAGCCGCTGCTCCTTCGCGTTGAAAGAGACAGTTGAGGTGGTTCGGGCATCTGGTAAGGATGCCTCCTGGGGCGCTCCCTAGGGAGGTGTTCCAGGCACGTCCACTGGGAGGAGACCTGGGGAAGACCCAGGACTAGGGGGAGAGATTATATCTCCAACCTGGCCTGGGAACGCCTCGGGATCCCCAGTCGGAGCTAGTTGATGTGGCTCGGGAAAGGGAAGTTTGGGGTCCCCTAGGAGCTGCTGCCCGCGACCCGATACCGGATAAGCGGATGAAGATGGATGGATGGATGGATGATTTAAAAATGCTTTTTATTTATCTATATAATATTTTTAGTTTTTCTTAAATTGTTCTTAAATTGATCTGCTTATTTATTACTAATCTTGTCATTCATTTTTTAATGGATTAATTACTGTAAATGTAACTAAGCTTGTCTCTGAACTTCTAAGGTCTGTTTTCTCTACATGTATTACAGTTGCTCCACAGATCCTGCCCTCATCTATCTGCAGCAAAGCTGCAGCCCAGCTGAATTGTTCCTGCAGGACAGTGGGAAATCCTTCGGCCACTTTACAGTGGTATTTGGACGGGCAACCTGTCAATCACTCTGACATGTTCGTAATAAGCAACACTTTGAATGACAAAAACCTGATGAGCATCATCACTGTCAATCAACCGCAGGATTGGGATCGTTCCACCTTGCTCTGCCGCAGCTCCAACTCTCTGGGATCTGCCAGTCAACAATTTTGTGTCAACAGCTATAAGCCTCAAACATCTGCACAAAGTCAAGGTCTGTCTTACGTGTACTGATTTCAAATCTTATTGACTAGCTGAGAGGATTATTTGAAATGTTGGTGAACTTGATGAATTTGACAGACGTTTTACATATTGTAGTGGAGACCAGATATGGTTGGGATATTTGGTCTCCACTACAGTATGAATTTTAGCAGTCATTAAACACGTTTGGAACCAGTTGGAACTATTTAACATTATGATTGACTCAATTTTTGTTTCAAAATGAGTATATACTTAGTTTTTGGTGTGTTTAATATGACCTGATTCACCAAGCTGAGTTCTTTATACAGTATCCACTTACCAGAAGAATTTTCTCTTGCCTGAATTACTTCCTTATCCTTATCTTCCCTTTTACTGTACACTTCAGACCGAGTGATGTTGCCAGTCTTCATCACCACAGTTGTCGCTCTACTATTACTCGTATGTTCTCTGCTGTGTGTTATCAGGTACGGTACCAGCTCCAGACACCAATATGTAACACATAGCCTACTGTAACAGTTATTCTTAAAATAAAAAAAACTTAATATAAAAACGTAAATAAGGTAGGTACAGGCATATAATATGACTCGTATCAATCACTTTGCAAACCCATATGTATAAGAGATGTCCTTTTCCCTGTTTGTAGTTTTAACATTTGACCAACTCCTCTTTGCAGATGCAGTTTGTGTTTGCCATATGTTCTGTTCTGATTTTCAAGACTTTTTTTGCTAAGATATTTACATTTACTTATAGTTAAATAAATTAAAATTTAAAAAACTCGACTTGCAACATGAACACATGCTTCTGCTGACAGCTCTGCCAGTAAATGTATTACACTTCAAATATTTTAATGCTGATTGTCAGAGATAATTCTTTTTCTGCTAACTGATAATCAACCCAAAACAATTTAGCTTTGTAGCAGTGTTTAGTTACAGCAGAGTTTCACTCAATTCTCATTTCATTTTAGCTACGCTACCCCTGCTGGTTTACAGTCTGTGTGTCAACTGTTTCATCATGTTGATTAATACATGAGAAAACAAAGACAGGAATCAAATATACACATGTAATTTAAATGCTCCATTGTATTTTCCAGGTCTCAGAAGACTCACCATAACCTTCAGAAGAGTCAGTGCACAGGTGACACCAGCACTGTTAATGTGAGCCAACTTCTTACAAGTGGAGAGGGAAATGAGGTATTACAGCCAGTATTCTACTGTACTTTATGTACTCAAACAGGATTAGCACAGTATCTGTACCACTAATGTTTTCTATTTAACTGTATAGGTACCCAACACAACAGAAGAGGACATTTACGTCAACACTAATGCACTGAGACAGACGGATGTCCCCACCCCTGCAACTATCTTTGAGCCAACCAGCGCAAAATTGCCAAGCTCTGGACTAAACAATGCACAGGGAGACAGTAAAAGCTTAAAGACGCAGAATGAGGAAGGCAACGATGTGATATACTCTAGAGTGAATTGGAAGCCAAAGAACAAGAAGAATAAGGGAGAAGACTATGTGGACACGCACCAGCCTGGTAGATCCTATCTGGAGGAGGAGAGGTGCATGGTGGGAGACATAGGCAGAGGTTTTGTGGACAACGCACTATATATGGGAAGCCTGTATGACAATGTGAAGCCTAGAAATGTGGAGAAGGAAAGTGAATATGCCCAGGTTAACTATAAAAACAGAGGTGTGATGCACAAATAGATCACAGTTCTACATTGCTCTGCCAGTTATGTAATTTGTACTTTTTAGAACGTATTGCTCTATTGTGTTACATTTTCTTTTTTGTCAGACATATGTTAAGCTCATAGGGTTTTTAAGATTTTGACCAATTTCACTGCATGATTATAGTATAGTATGATGTTTGGCTTTGTACATTGAGAGAGACACTGCTGTTTAACGTGTATTTGGCAGTGGGGCTTTTTTGTTTATCATATTATTATTAACATTTGCTTTTTGTTCAAACGGAACTGGCTGAAGATCTAAACATGAGGAGAAGTCTCTACGTTCTTCTTTATATCTAGAGTTACAATTGTGTATTCTGTTAAGACAGAATTTTTTCATCAATCTCCGATTTTGTGTTCAATATATCTTTTAATGCATCTTACTGCCACTGTATTATTGCCACATGTAGGCTACTGTAAAACAAGTTGCCAATTGTTTAGTGTACCAGATTTTAGAAACCAGCAAGAGCCTCTCTTTCAGGCTCTCTCATGGTTCAGGCTGACTGACTTAAATGACATCAGCAAGTGTCCTGTTCACAACTGAATAGAACAGAGGGGTAGGGGATTAGGTGGTGATTAAAACGTGGGCTTGAGCACAGTTGCACATCAGTGTGCCGTTGCAGACATATTCATGTAGCAGCTCATCTGGCAAGGTAAGCGCTCTTGTCAATATCACTCAAAGGAAAATATAAATCCTTTAAAACTCCTTTCACGGTACATACTTTCTGATTTAATGTTACAGAACATGTCTGTGGTTGGTTTTAACAGAAAATAAAGCGAACTTTTTTTTTACTTTGATAAAGCTGGAGGTGCTTGAGGCCTATAAACAACTCCTCTAGATTTGCAGTGACATAGTGGCTTAACATATGGCTGATATTTGACTATTGAACATCTGCTGAATACAACTTTCAATCGTTTCCTGTGTCACTGAGTAAAAAAAGTGTATAATTGTGAAGAAAGTATACAATACAAAAGCACCATAATCTAATTGTAGTAACATTGTTACAGGTGCTGTGTTTCAGAAATTAAGAGGTCAGAAGGGGGCTTACCGAATGGTGTACAGCAACGAGCCTACTTTCTTCATGGGGACTGCTCATCTGCTTAGACTGCTACACTTGTTTACTGGTAATATTGAGCTTTGTTTTTTTGAGTCTCTGTTTAAGTAACATTTTAAACGTTAAAAAAAGATAACAAAATAACAAATATTAGAGTCATCTTAAAAAGGACTAACCATCTACATGTTTGGCCTAGAACTGGACAAAGTAAAAAGAGCCTAAGAACCTGCAAATAAAATGCAAATCAATACAGCATTTATTGACGGCCTTTATTATTACTATGATTTTTATTAGAACATTGTTGTTGTACCTTTTTTTTTTTTTTTTTAATGGACCTAATTTTAATACCTTAAACAAAAAGGATGACCTGTGTAACCATGAACACGTACATTGCTTGATTATATGGTAATCAATAAAAAGTATTTACAGCTTTTCTGATATTGTATTGTCACACTTTTTATTAACATTTGTAATGTAGCTGCTCTTTAAATAAGGAAAAAGGGTGATGGATGGTCCTTAAATGTTGTAAAATATTCTTAAAAAACACCGACAAACCTGTGTCTTTGACATGCAATATGGTTTGGTTTCAGCATTATTCTAACTTTGTATTTGAGGAAGTTGTTGGTTACATTTTTCACTCTGGTATGGTAGATGTCTAGATACTGCAGCAACCTTAGCTTGGTGGTTATTTGACTCTCAAAGTAACATCGCTCTGTGCAAAAGCCTTTCCAGTTGTGGCACATATTTTATTTCATCATTAATCACTAAAAGCAGCATCACAAAACAGAACAACCACAACTAATTTTGTCTTCTATACTACCCCTCTGACTCATCCATCCTCCTCTCGCTCTACAAAGGCACTTCAGCAGGCGAGAAGCTGGAGCATCGCTGTACCCAAAACAATTACTGCAGTGGAGGCGGGCTGTGTGGTGGTGCCATGTCAGACACAACCTCATTCTCGGGTCACCTGGTACCAGTACCATAACAATCATTATCCTGTGGTGTATGACGGGCGTCATCCAACTGCAGTGAAAGACCAGTTCAGAGGACGCACCTCAGTACCGGGTGAAGCTGCAGAGGGCAACTGCACCCTGCTGATTAATAATGTGAAGCTAGCAGACGACAACCTCAAAGTTTATGTATGGATCGACCCAGACTCTAAACAAACTCAGAAATTCTATCATCAAACTGTTACTATCTTTGTTGGTAAGTGTTTGTAAACTTAAATTTAATTTAGGAAATCCAAGCTGTAATGCAACATTTGGCAGTTTGCAGGTTACAATTATGAAATAATGCAAGAGCACCTTACTTTTTTTTAAAGGCCAGGCCCAAACTCCTGAAAAAGTATTATAGCGTTCACACTACAGCCACACACAGCCAAAGGTGGCTGCTCAACCTAATCTTTATTTATAGATGTAGGCCTAGTTAGTTATTTTGTTAGTGACTACACATTGAAAGCTAATACTGATCCTAGTCAATGTAAAGGGAAACCCTTACTACCCTTACAGTAATTTCACATACATGTCTGTAATATACTGTACAGCTGTACATTTACACAATTGATAATCTAGAAATAAAATTACTATCACTACATTTTTTCTATGATCACTTTGTTTTGACTTTCAGAAAGAAAGGTTCCTATTATCACCATTCAGAAGCAAATAGTGGATGGGGAAATCTTCCAGGCGAACTGCAGCGTAAAGTACTCCTGCCCCTTCTCACCTCCATCCCTTCATTGGAACACAGGTCTATTTCTGAAAAACTCCACTTCCATGACACTTAATGACGACGCACAGGGCCAATGGTTGTACACAAAGATACTTCATGGACTAGCAACGAATGAAATGCATAACAGCAAAATATGGTGCTGTGCAGAGTTCAGTACCTTCACCACGGAAAGTCAACAAATAACACTCAACATTTTATGTAAGTGATACTGTTTACCTGTTCCAAATGCAGTAAATGATAGAATTACATTTATTTACCATTTGAATTGTATGGTGTGACTCCCTATATACATGTACAGATGGCCCTGTGACTGTGACCCTGTTATTGGAAAAGGAACCGGTAATGGAGGGTGGCAACGTCACCTTGGAGTGTGCGGCTTACTGCAACCCACAACCACACACGTACATATGGCTCAGGAGACAGATGGGTCAGATCAACAAGTTAACTTCAACTGAGAGAAAAAGGCCCTTCAACAAGATCACACGAGATACTTCTCTCTCTTGCATCGCTCACAATGACATTGGCACAGGGAAGTCCGAATGGTTGGATCTGGATGTCCAATGTAAAGAAAAAATTATCTTCTATTTCTTCTTTTGTGCCACAATTTAATGTAATATTAATGTATTCAGGAATACAGTGCTCAACATTCACCCCAACGAGTTGCTCTGCTGGCTACGGAACACCACCACCAGAGAAATGTAACACTTAACAAGCACAGCCTGCAGAGGGTCAGTCATTACAAAAGCATGCTCTGACTGCAGCCAACATCGTTGAAACCCCCAGAACTTTATTTTAAATTATTTTGGACAAGTTTCCAAAGATTTCCTATGTAAAGTTTTTAACACAAGTTTATTTAGTGTTTGATCTAAGTAAACCCTGTTGTGAGACTGATAAGTCAACTTACGCTAATTACTATTTTAAAAGGTTAAGAATAGACTTTCAATCTCAATTTGTATGCCAACGTGGAGAAGAAGCCTTCAAAAATAGTAATGACCACCATCAACATTTGCATTAAAATTGCCAACTTCATCTGCTGAAGAAAATCTTGTCACTCAATTAAAATCTATAGGACAGCTACTAATGTAGCCTACATTACGCCTGAAACGAAGCGCCAGATGGTTTGTAACAAATTTTTGGGTAGACGTTAGATGGGATCAGCTAGATCAGATCTGCTAGACGTGTCAACGTCAAAGGACGTGCCTCGTGGCCCACCTTATTCTGCCTCTGTTTGGCTTACCCTGGTATTCTTACCCTAACCTCATGCCTAAACCTAACTACGTCGACCAGTCTAGCAGATCTGATTTAGGATTTACCTAGTCTCGCATTGCCAGAGCTTCCTCTACACTGCTGCGGAGGAGGGTCTGGCTAGTCCACACAGCATTCCTGGGTGCTCTGGTTTATTTGCATGGCTTTAAACCAATCCTCTTGGTGCTGCAAAATAGCCTCGGGAAGGAATAGTTTTGGTGGAACATGTGTTCCACTTCTGGGATTGCTTTGTTGCCATCAAGAATTCCGCCAGATTTTACTCTTTTCAACCCAATGTCTGTTACCATCTGTTTTGTTTGTGTTGGAATTTGAAACTCTGGTGGATTTACGAGGAATATAGTTAACTCCTCCTCAGATCTCTGCAAGGTAAATCCAGACAACTAGCTAGACTATCTGTCCAATCGGACGTTTCTGTTGCACAACTAAAACAACTTTCATACGTAGACCTGTTCCACCAAAACAAGGTCCTTCCTAAGGCTATTTTGCAGCTGCACGTGGCTTTTCCTGGTGCTTTGCTCCGCCCAAGACAATTGTGATTGGTGACAATTGTGATTGGTTTGAAGAAATTCCAATAAACCCATTTATATATATATATATAT
>NC_045738.1:15455124-15458174 GCF_008692095.1 Etheostoma spectabile | reverse complement strand
GCAAAGGACGTATATATAAACAGCACGTTTTTCTCACATCCCGGAATGCTACAGTATGTGGACTAGCCAAACCCTCCTCCAGCGGATTTTTGCGTGATCTAGTGATTTCGCAATAAATCAGCTGCTGTGCAAGGTACACATTGTTGTGTTGAGCACATAACAGTCTATGGTTGAGCATGAGCAACAAAGTTTAGAAACAGAAAATGAACTGGGTACCTAGGAAGACATTCAAGAGCACGGACACCAAACAACTATTTACAACAAACATCAATACCACCAATACAGATATCCCATGCCTGTGTGTATACAGACATGACAAAGAATTAACAAACAACATTATGCCAGTGATGAAAAAATAAGCTTTACTTACCATTAAAATAACTCGGGATGGGGAGTGTCCGTGTTTTATTGTTCCAGGAAAACGATAATATTCCTCAGCTCGTTAGTGCGCCTGCTTGGGTCTCAAGAAGCCGGAAGGTTTCTATGGCGACGCCCTGTCACTAGCTACGTAGCTGGTTTAGCTAAAACATTGTAACGTTATCCAGTATTTTATCTTTTGTTCAATGTCTTCATAAATTAGTTTACGTTTGAATAAACGGACAGGGTGACGCTGTGAATTTACTTTGTGTGGTTTAGCTGGTCTCAAAATAATCCTGCATTCCAGGCCCGGCTGTTTAGCACGTTGGTTTCCATCGGACTAGCTAGCTAATTAGCTAGCTAATCTGAAACCCGACCGACCCATAACCTCACTTGTTGCACCTCCCTTAAGCTGAAGTGCTCTTCATCTAGCCTCCTTACTGCGGGTGTAGACTTTTGGTACACAAGAAACTATAAATAAACTTTTTTATTTATAGGTTGCTTTATTGCCTGGTGTGGTGGTTTACCCTGACCAAATTTATGACAACGTGGCCTTCCGCACTAACATTTTTCTTCCTCAATTACTTGTTTAGCCTACCTATACTGTAAGTTAATAACAGCAAAGACACGGTTAATGCAAAGAAAAGGTTAAAATAGTCTGACAGAATCAACCTAAGGAGCATTTTTGGTTCTTGAAAGTAGGCCTACATTCTGCAATTGTCCTTAACCTTAACTAGAATTCAGAGCACAGGTTGAGGTTTACATGATCCAACATTGTAAGAGTAAAAATTATTATCATGTGATTATGAATCTTCATGTAAACTATTTTTAAACATGATTTAATTGCCATGTTATCTTTATTGTAGCACAGAGGGAACATGGGTAAACAGAAAGGGTAGACCTGCACTAAAAGGTCACCATGCAGTGTTCAATGGAGGTTATGTGTTGTGTAATTTTGGTAAATAGGCCACCACAGTGCCCTAAAAATATCAAATAGAAACAATTATCCAGCCATCGTTACTCCTTACATACATAAAAACATACAAACTACTTGTTCCTATAACATGTTACCATAACATATCAGTGTTTAATATAAGGACAATGTGTATTTGACTTTTGAAAATCATACAATAAATGTCCGAGAGGTTTCATTAGTTGTTAAATAACAGTTTCGTTCCATCTCTCTAGATGCCCCAGTAATCCTACCTGAGTCCTTCTGCCACCTGAAAGGAGGATTTCTGAAGTGTGTCTGCCATGCTGAGGCATCCCCTAATGCCTCTATATACTGGACCATTGATGGAAATGAACCTCTTCCATCCTCCTTCTGCATTGCTTCCACAAATACGAAAAACGTAGTGTCTGGAAAAATAAATGGCCCAGCTCAAAGCCACTATAACATATCTTGCACAGCCACAAACGTCCTGGGCAGCGACACCATACAGCTGTCTGTACACTTACAAACATGTAAGTTACTTTACGCTCTGAGTGATCATTTCTTTTTTTAAACTGCACCCAAAAGCAGATCAAGAGTGTTTTGTGTATCACATTTACTAAGCTAATTAAGCTTTTTTTCATTGACAGCCTCTTTGTATATGTGGTGTTTATTGCTCCCGGGAATTGGTTTTCTGTTTGGATGTGCATTGTTAATTTACAGGAAATATTTTAGAAACAGGTTAGTAGACTTTATTCTTTGTCATACATAATGACTGTACTGCTAATTTTTGTGTTTAACACTGGAATGTAGTGTTTATAGTTGGCAATGCTTTATCCAAAATTCAGATAAAAAAATGTGCATCTTTCTTTTAAGGCCACAACATATATCAGAAAATGTCCAACCAGAACAAATATACAACAGTCCTCAAAGGTAAATACAACTATTGTATTAAAAATATCAGCACAAACATTTGTTTTTATATATTGATATGATGTTGAGTATGTAGTGAGAAAACTGAAAAAGGCTGTTAATTGTGACAGATGAGTAGTGTGTGTGTGTGTGTGTGTGTGTGTGTGTGTGTGTGTGTGTGTGTGTGTGTGTGTGTGTGTGTGAGAAAGAGAGAAATTGTATGACATCTAAGGTTTTAAACCTACAAAAGTCAAACACGTTTTTGGCCATGTAATTGTGCAGAAGATTAAAGGAGATATTCTAGTTGGTTATCTGCCAATTTCTCCTACTGTCTCCCTCTCTCTGTCTAGATCACAAGATTTCGATGCACAATCATGCCCGTGGAGACCTGAGAGTAACTCAGAGTTGGACAGACTTTCCTGTGTTTATGACAATGATTTTGTGGCAGAAAGGAGGAGACCAACCACAGCTCAACAGCACCAGGAAAATGCAACAATCGCCCAAAGAGAAGACGGTATACAGCTACAGGCAACTGTGCAGTGAATGTAACTGATGGAAAAAAAAGTATGCAGCGGTTCACAATAGGCATCAACACATGGAACCAAATTCCTTCAAACAAAATGTGATTTTTATTGATGTTTTTAATTCGATTTAGTTTGTTTTGTCTCTACACTTTCAACATAGTTTATTTTAAGTCACACGTACGTATAAAGTTGTTTTTTTCTCTGCTGTTGCTTATGTTGCCAAAGCATTGAGGAATGATGAAACTATACGTTAGACTTCCCACACAGAGTGTAGGTTGCAGTGCAGATGTCTATTTAAAATGTAGATCAGAGGACAACTGCTGATG
>NC_045738.1:15454430-15455114 GCF_008692095.1 Etheostoma spectabile | reverse complement strand
CTGGGTCCATGGCAACCAATAGGCCCCCACAACTGCCGCTCATGACTATTAAAACTTTTTTCAGAATACAAGCTCACCCCCCACCTCTGTCTGCTGTTACAGGACCAGGTTAGATTCAAATAGGTCCAAAACTGTTCCCATTCTGAACTGGAAATATTGGGGGACAGGAAGGAAATCCACATTCAAGCCGTTCCTATGCAACAGAAAACAGATCTACTGTTGAGACTACATGTGCAGCCATTCCACATTCTGTTGTTGAAACCAAACATGTCTCAATTTGCTTTCCTGTGATAATGCCACACAATATTTAGTTTTATGTAAAATGATGGCGTGCTCTGTGAGTTTGTGGTGTATGCATAACTTTGAATAAATGCACGTCAGAGTTTATTCTCACGAAAGAGGTCCCTTATTAAAATGACCATTATTAAAGTCAACGTAAGCTACGGTTTTGCATTTAAGTTAATATTAACTAATTGGTCTGCTCATTTCTCAGCGTAGAACTGGTAGAGAAGTGAGTCACACTTGGGTTTTATAAGGTGGCTCGCTGTTTCCAGATCATAACACTTTATATCAGCTCATCTTGGAACTTGAGAGTTATAAACTGGAAAGTTACAGCAAGACAAACAGCACAGAGCGTCAAAAAAGCCTCAACACTGTTCTACTTGTAAGTAAATATCTTTATTT
>NC_045738.1:15453677-15454420 GCF_008692095.1 Etheostoma spectabile | reverse complement strand
TAATCAAACATTACAGATCTGTTTTGCTATTGAAATTCCACATGTGGTGTTTTTAGTCATCGGACTAATGAAAACCATTTTCCTAACTGACTTTATTCATTTTTATATGAAATACAGTTGCCTGTAAACAATCAATTAAACAAATCAAAATGATCTACAAAGTTGCTGACAGAAACTTTAAAATTCTTATTTGGTGTGTTCGATCAGATACATTGATAAATAATGGCAAATAACTGCAACAACATTGATAATTTAGTTGATGTCTATGTATTGTGTTGTGACTATTACCAACAGTATTAGCCTTCAGCTAATACCTCTCAATCCATGTGAGATTGATGGCAGATTCCAGTAGTATTGTTGGTGATGGGGCTATGACAGCTCTGGAAGGCAAGGTGATCTCTTGTATGGGAGATAACATCTCCTACGTAAGAGAAACTTTTGGCCAACATTGTTTGAGAATATTTCACTAATATTGTAAAACTGCTGAGGAAGATCTTATGATACGACCGAAAGCTCCAGAGCGACTTGTTAACACTGAATAAGCCCTGTGGTGGGACTGGTTAGGAAACTAATGTTAGTGTTTTAAAGCTTTAGTGACTAACTTATTTTTGTATAAATGAACGTCCGTTATATTCAAGCCACTGCCAAATGAGAACTCGAGTGAAGATAATCCCGTCGTTCATCCCAGCCGCTGTCAGACTCTACAACACCTGCACTAATATTGTTGTAGTTTCTGTTCCTGT
>NC_045738.1:15453559-15453667 GCF_008692095.1 Etheostoma spectabile | reverse complement strand
CTCCACACACTCTGTATATCTTTATTATCTGTATTTTTATATATATATTTTTCCATTACAAGTACTTACTTTTTCAATATTATTTATGGTCACAGGTAAATATAATTT
>NC_045738.1:15451398-15453547 GCF_008692095.1 Etheostoma spectabile | reverse complement strand
TATGGTTACCTACTTTTGCTATATTATTTTAATTACATATTCAATTTAATTTTAACGTTACGCACTTACACTGCAATAGTTTTCTGTACTATGGCAACCGCAGTTTACAAAACCTTTATTTGACGCCACTTTACATTCAGCCACACCTTCTGCTCATTGTCTGTTGTTTATATTGTGTTTACTTCTGTGTTTGTTTGTTTTGCTTTTATTGTAGAAAATGCTGCTGTAATAAGGGAATTTCCACGCTGTTGGATAAATAAAGTATAATCTAATCTAATAATTACCTCTTCTGTTTTTTTTTTAATCCTCAGTCCTCCTTGGCTACCAGTAACTGTGTGGAGGAGGGGTGGGGGTGTGTGTGCGATTATGGAAGGATGTACAACATGGGGTCAACGTAAATTACGCACTATAGCTTTAAAGGTACTTTAAATCTCAATTGGTTTGGCAACGTGTAGAAGAAGCCTTAAAAAATAGAAGTGACCATTTACATTTGCATGAAAAGTGCTCCATCTGCTTAAGAAGATCTTGTAATTTAATTAACATCGACAGGACATTGTTTATGTAGCCTACGTGCTGGTTTTAACCAGCTGGTTTGTAACAGATTTTAGGATAGATGCCAGATCTGGATTGTCTAGACATGTCAACGTCAAAGGACGTACCTCGTGGCCCGCCTTGTTCTGTCTCTGATTGGCTTCCCCTGGTATTCTTACCCTAACATTTTGTGTCAGTAACATCAGTTTTGTTGTTGAACCACATTGTGTACACTGACTGCACTGATTTGTCACCACTTTACCACCTGTCTCCTTTACTTTATACATTCTTGTTGGTGTGTTTACTTCTTTTGGTTTAGGGTCATAATGGAGCCAGTGCTGAGGAGTGAGGTCTTTCTCTCTGTTTACATCATTTCCTTCCTCATAGGCCTGCCAGCCAACCTCTTGGCTCTCTATGCCTTCAGTCTGAAGATCCAGTCTAGGCCACGTCCCACAGACATCCTGCTTCTCAATCTGACCGTCTCTGACCTGCTCTTTTTGATCACCCTTCCTCTCAAGATGCACGAGGCAGCGTCAGGCATGGAATGGCTTTTACCTAGCATCCTGTGCTCCATCACCTCCTTCACCTTTTTCTCCACAATTTACACCAGCTCCTTGCTGCTGATGGCAGTCAGTGTGGTTCGCTACATTGGGGTAGCGTTCCCTATCACCTACCACCAGCTGTTCAAACCTATGTACGCAATAGTTACCAGTGCTGTTATTTGGCTAATTTCAGCAGCACACTGCAGCTTTATTTTTATTGCCCAGCACCACCCATCTCTGTACAACAACTCCACTGTCTGCTACGAGAACTTTACTGAGAAGCAGCTGCAGCTTCTCCTCCCAGTACGTTTGGAGTTTTTCTTTGTGCTCTGCCTCATACCTCTTCTCATTTGTGTTTACTGCTACCTGCGCTGCATCCTGATTCTCTACAGCCGCCCCAGGATATCCCTGATGCAGAAGCAGAAGGCCATCGGCATGGCCTTGGGGACTCTAGCTGTGTTTCTTGTCTGTGTGCTGCCATATAACTTTTCTCATGTACTGGGTTACTTCCAGGGTGGGACCCCACAATGGAGGCACTACACTTTGCTACTTAGCACCTTTAACACCTGTATTGATCCCATCATCTTTTTCTTTTCCTCCTCCCATTTCCGCTGCAATAGTAAAAAGTCAATTTTCAGGAGGATTGTACCGACTGTTTTAGGATTACAAATGCAGGCCCCAAGCTCTAGCTAAGTGTAAAATACATTTTCAATAAAATAGATCCATATGATGCTTCAATGTTATATTTTTACGTATATTATGGACATTATATCAGAATGTGTAATGCTGCATAGATTGATTTAACAGTCTCACATCTAGGTCGCTGGTTACTGGGAAACAGAATATGTTGTTAAGGGTGACTCAATCCTGCTCAAAGGGACAAACAGTTGTAAATTATTTTATATACAAATGTTTATACAAAACCACAACACATGATTGGTGCATATGCAAAATTCCAAATTTTATTATTTTACAGTGAATTCTCTATTTTTGAACTGGAATTGATATCCTTATCACCCTTGCCACGTTATTTCCTGTTTACTTTAACGTGGGCCAGCCACTCTTCTGCACTCATG
>NC_045738.1:15451293-15451388 GCF_008692095.1 Etheostoma spectabile | reverse complement strand
GTAGGCACACATGTAGAATATACCTGCAAAACAAAACATAAATCATGTGGCGTTTAATTACCACTTAGGCCATTTCTATTGCACACAGACACACC
>NC_045738.1:15443854-15451283 GCF_008692095.1 Etheostoma spectabile | reverse complement strand
ACACAAATACCAAACATTTTAAAAACATTAATGTAAGAAAAATAAAGTAAAAAATAATAACGGCAATGACACTGATGTGTGAGATTGAAAATACAGTGGGTATTTGTGCAAAGCTGATGAGATTGTACCTATCAATTTCTGTAAATCAAATTTCAAGACAATTAAATTGGTCATTTGACAGCATTGCCTTGTACATTTTATTTGCTTTTTTAAAATTTGACAAAGCTTTGAGAATTTTAAATATGAACTTTTTTTCTCAGTTGGCAAGTGTGATATTGGTGTGAGGACTTTGATTCTGTTTACCATCAGCAAGAAATTATTACACCAAACTCTACAGCACACTTTAATTTGAACAAACCTGCAAAAAAGGTCATGAGCAGTGCCACCCAGCCAAAAAACATGGTGCAGCCTATCGCCCACGGTCCCGCTACACGTCCTGCGATGCCATGTTACCCCTGCCACTTTCTGCGATGCCCAGCTATGTCCTGCTGTGCCTTGTAACGCTGCACAGTGCCCCGCTATGCTACAAAGAACTACTACAACAACAAACTACTATTTATTTATTTTATTAAATTTTTTGTGACGTTACTGCCACCCTTCATTCTAATCCCAACCGGTCGTCACACCGCCTACCAGAGCCTGGGTGTGCACCAGGTTTCTGCCTAAGAGAAGTTTTTCCTCGCCACTGTCCCACTGTTTGCTTGCTCTGGAGAAAACTACTAGAACTGTTGGTCATTGTAAATTCTGGAGTGTGGTCTAGACCTGCTCTATCTGTAAGTGTCTTGAATAACGCTTGTTTTGAATTGATACTATAAAAAATTGAATTGAATTGAAGTTAATGTTTATCATTTGAGAATGATTTTGCTGCTGCCACTGACAAATTAAAAAAGTTTTAATATTCTTCTGACAGAATCCACCTAAGGAGCGTGCTGCAATTGTCCTTAACTAGAATTCAGAGCACTGATGAGTTTTACATATCCAACACTGTAAGAGTAAGAACTATTAATTTGATTAAGAATCTTCATGTCAGAGTTTAAACTATTTTTAAACATTGTTAATTGCCATGTTCTTTATTGTATGTAGCACAGGGGGAACATGGGTAGACAGAAAGGGTTGACCTTCACTAAAGGTCCCCATGCAGTGTTCAATGGAGGTTATGTGTTGTGTAATTTTGGTAAATAGGCCACCACAATGCCCTAAAGAAACAATTATCCGTCATTGTTACTCCTTACATACAAAAACATTTTGTTACTTATGGTTGTTTTTTCTCTCTGTTGCTTTGTTGCTAAAGCATTGAGGAATATGAAACTATACCTTAGACTTCCCACACAGAGCGTAGGTTGCAGTGCAGATGTCTATTAAAATGCTATCAGAGGACAACTGCTGATGCTCTTATAGGCTCCTTACAATACTATCCCAACTTGCTTGCTGTGTTTTTTTTTTAACTCTAAGATATTCCAATTTAAAATGTCACTTTGATTCAGTACAAAAAAAAACATGGGTTAGTGGTTTATGGTCTGTTCCCATACTTGTAGTTTTGAGGATCAGGCTTTTCCAGCCATTTAGAGAGCGATCATTTCCGTTACAGCCCCTCTATGGCTTATGACTAGGAAAACTTTTTCAGAATACAAGCTCACCCCCCCCCCTCTGTCTGCTGTTACAGGACCAGTTTAGATTCAAAAACTATTCCCATTCTGAACTGGAAATAGTCACATGGTCACACCTTTATGTACTTTGCAACAGCCTTTAACCAATGTTGTTAATGAAAGTTCTGTGTTGCGTTGCATAAAACTGAATTGATGGGAAATTGATATACTGCATTTTCCTTTCATATAGTTTTGTCAGCATGGCTAGTTGTCCTAGATATTCACATCTTACCATATCATTCATATTGACTTGAGTTTTGCAAAAACTTGAATTACATATACATTAGTGCATGTGGCAGTTTAAAACATAAAGGGCTCCATGTTTATTTCCTGCTGCACTGATAATTGATGTTATGTGAATATGGGTGACAGGAAGGAAATCAATATTCAAGCCTTTCCTATGCAACAAACAGAGCTACTTTTGAGACTATATGTGCACTATTCCACGTTCGTTGTTGAACCCAAACAGTCTCAATTTGCTTTCCTGTGATAACGCCACACAATATTTTGTTTTATCTAAAATGCTGACGTGCTCTGTGAGTTTGTGGTGTAGGCATAACTTCGATTAATGCACGTCAGAGTTTATTATTCCTGCAAAAGGAAGAGGTAAAAGAGGTATATTAACCAATTGGTCTGCTCATATCTCAGTGTATAACTGGTAGAGAGTGTGTCACACTGGAGTTTAATAGGTGACTTACTGTTTCCGGTTCATGACACTTTATATCAGCTCATCTTTGAACTTGAAAGTTATAAACAGCAAGCAAAGTTACAGCAAGACAAACACACAGAGCGTTAGCTGTTTTTAAAATAAAAGCCTTAACACTGTTCTACTTGTAAGTAAATCTCTTTATTTATCTAATCAAACATTACAGATCTGTTTTGCCATTGAAATCCAATCTGGTGTTTGTAGTCTGATCTTGAGAGCTGACAGTCATCGGACTAATAAACCAATTTCCTAACTGACTTTATTCATTTTTATATGAAATGCAGTTCCCTTTATACAATTAATAAACAAATCAAAATGATCTACAAAGTTGCTGGAGAAACTTAAATGTTGATTTGGGGTGTTTGATCAGATACATTGATAAATGATGGCATTGATAATTTAGTTGATGTCTATGTATTGTGTTGTGACTATTGCCAACAGTATTACCTTCAGCTATACCTCTGAATCAATGTGAGACTGATGGCAGATTCCGTAGTGTTTTTGGTGGTGGGGCTATGGAAGCTCTTAAAAGGCTAGGTGATCTCTTATCAGAAGAAACATCTCCTACGTAAGAGAAACTTTTGGCCAACATTGTTCGGAATATTTCACTACTATTGTAAAACTGCTGAGGAGTTTTATGATACGACCAAAAGCTCCAGAGCAACTTGTTAACACTAAATAAGCCCTGTTGTGGGACTGGTTAGGCAACTTGTAGTTTTTAAAGCTTAAGTGGGTAATTTGTTTTTGTATATAAAAACGTCAGTTATATTCAAGCCATTGCCAATTGTGTTGATACAAAGCTAATTAAACTATCGCTCCAAACAACTCTCTTTGAGTTTCTCAGCATGGCTTGTTTAGAAACACGGTGTCGTCAGGCGACTATCGCGCACAGAAACTTGAGTGAAGATAATGATCTCTTCTGAAAGTCCATGCTTTTTAAAATCCTCAAGTCCTCCTTGCTACGAGTAACTGCGTGGAGGAGGGGTGGGTGTGTGTGTCGATTACGGAGCTTTGTCATGTGGATGAACATTTTGTTGTCATTACTTAGAATCCTCATGGGGGCAACATAACTATGCACTACAGCTTAAAGGTTAAGAAGGGACTTAAATCTCAATTGGTTTGCCAACGTGTAGAAGAAGCCTTCTCCAAAGTGCTCCATCTGCTTAAGAAGATCTTGTACTTTAATTAAAATCTACAGGACAGCTGCTAATGTAGCCTATGTGGTGGTTTTAACCTGGAGTGCCAGCTGGTTTATAACAAGTTGAGGTTAGATGCTAGATCTGGATTGTCTAGACATGTCAACGTCAAAGGACGTGCCTCGTGGCCGCCTTATTCTGCCTCTGATTGGCTTACCCAAGTATTCTTACCCCCAATTGTGTATCAGTAACATTTTAGTTTGTTTTTTAACCACATTGTGTATACTGACTTCACTGATTTGTCACCACTTTACCACCTGTCTCCTTCCTTTACACATCTGATTGGTGTGTTTACTCTTTGGTTTAGGGTCATAATGGAGCCAGTGCTGAGGAGTGAGGTCTTCTCTCTGTTTACATCATTTCCTTCCTATAGCCTGCCCCCAACTCCTGGCTCTCTACGCCTTCAGTCTGAAGATCCAGTCTAGGCCACGTCCCACAACATCCTGCTTCTCAATCTGACTGTCTCTGACCTGCTCTTTTTGACCATCCTTCCTCTCAAGATGCCGAGCAGCGTCAGCAGTGGTGGAATGGCTTTTACCCAGATTCCTTGCTCATCACTCCTCACCTTTTTCTCCACAATTACACCAGCTCCTTGCTGCTGATGGCAGTCAGTGTGGTTCGCTACATTGGGGAGCGTTCCCTATCACCTACACACCCTGCTCAAACCTGTTACGCAATAGTTACCAGTGCTGTTATTTGCTAATTTCAGCAGCACACTGCAGCATTACTTTCATTGCCCACCACCCCATCTCTGTACACAACTCCACTGTCTGCACGAGAACTTTACTGAAAGCAGCTGCAGCTTATCCTCACAGTACGTTTGGAGTTTTTTCTTGTGTGCTCTGCCTCATACCTCTCTCATTTGGTGTTTACTGCTACTGCGCTGCATCCTGATTCTCTACAGCCGCCCAGGATATCCCTGATGCAGAAGCAGAAGGCCATCGGCATGGCCTTGGGGACTCTAGCTGTGTTTTCTTGTCTGTGTGCTGCCATATAACTTTTTCTCATCTACTGGGTTCTCCCAGGGTGGGAGCCCAAAATGGAGGTATTACACCTTGCTACTTAGCACCTTTAACACCTGTATTGATCCCATCTTTTTTTCTTTTCCTCCTCCCATTTCCACTGCAATAGTAAAAGTCATTTTCAGGAGGAATGACCGACTGTTCAGGATTACAAATGCAGGCCCCATGCTCTAGCTAAGTGTAAAATCATTTTCATAAAGGTACATCTCATGCTTCAATGTTTATTATTATAACTTTATATGACATTATATCAGAATGTGTAATGCTGCATTGATTGCTTTAACAGTCTCAAATCTAGGTTTGCTGGTTACTGGGAACAGAATATGTTGTTAAGGTGTGACTCAATCCTGCTCATAGGACAAACAGTTGGCATTATTTTACATACAAATTTTTCGTATCACACGAGATACTTCTCTCTCCTGCATCGCTCACAATGACATTGGCACAGGGAAGTCTGAATGGTTGGATCTTTATATCCAATGTAAAGAAAAAAAAATATTCTATTTCCTCTATTGTGCCACAATTTAATGTAATATTAATGTATTCAGGAATACAGTGCTCAACATTCACCCCAACGAGTTGCTCTGCTGGCTACGGAACACCACCACCAGAGAAATGTAACACTTAACAAGCACAGCCTGCAGTGGGTCAGTCATTACAAAAGCATGCTCTGACTGCAGCCAACATCGTTGAAACCCCCAGAACTTTATTTTAAATTATTGTGGACAAGTTTCCAAAGATTTCCTATGTAAAGTTTTTAACACAAGTTTAGTGTTCAATCTAAATAAGCCCTGTTGTGGGACTGATCAGTCAACTAATGCTAGTTACTAGTTTAACGATTAAAAATAGACTTTCAATCTCAATTTGTATGCCAACGTGGAGAAGAAGCCTTGAAAAACAGTAAAGACCACCGTCAACATTTGCATTCAAATTGCCAACTTCATCTGCTGAAGAAGATCCTGTAACTCAGTTAAAATCTACAGGACAGCTACCACTGAAGCCTACATTACACCTGACATGAAGTGCCAGACGGTTTGTAACAAATTTTTGAGTAGACGCTAGATGGGATCAGCTAGATCAGATCTGCTAGAAGTGTCAAAGTCAAAGGATGTGCCTCGTGGCCCACCTTATTCTGCCTCTGATTGGCTTACCCTGGTATTCTTACCCTAACCAATCCCCACTCCTCATGCCTAAACCTAACTACGTCGACCAGTCTAGCAGATCTGATTTAGGATTTACCTAGTCTCGCATTGCCAGAGCTTCCTCCATAGTGCTGCGGAGGAGGGTCTGGCTAGTCCACACAGCATTCCTGGGTGCTCTGGTTTATTTGCATGGCTTTAAACCAATCCTCGTGGTGCTGCAAAATAGCCTCGGGAAGGAATCGTGTGGGTGGAACATGTGTTCCACTTCCTGGATTGCTTTGTTGCCGTCGAGAATTCCGCCAGATTTTACTCTTTTCAACCCAAGTTTGTTACCATCTGTTTTGTTTGTGTTGGAATTTTAAACTCTGGTGGATTTACGAGGACTATAGTTGCTCTCTGCAAGGTAAATCCAGACAGCTAGCTAGACTATCTTTCCAATCGGACTTTTCTGTTGCACAACTAAAACAACTTTCATGTGTAGACCTGTTCCACCAAAACAAGGTCCTTGCCGAGGCTATATTGCAGCTGCACGTGGCTTTTCCTGGTGCTCAGCTCCGCCCAAGACAATTGTGATTGGTTTAAAGAAATTCCAATAAACCCACAGACTATATATATATATAAGTATATATACACACAGTATATATAGTGATCTTGGTCTTAATATACAGTCTATGAATAAACCACAGCACGTTTTTCACACATCCCGGAATGCTATGTGGACTAGCCAGACCCCCCTCCAGCGGATTTTTGTGTGATCTTGTGATTTCGCAAGAAATCTAACTGCTGTGCACGGTACACATTGTTGTGTTGAGCACATAACAGTCTATGGTTGAGTATGATCAACACAGTTTAGAAACTGAAAACAAACTGGGTAGCTAGCAAGACAATCAAGAGCACGGACACCAAAAAACTATTTACAACAAACATCAATACCATCAACACAGATAACCCATGCATGTGTGTATCCAGATGATAACGAATGAACAACAAAATTATTCCTGCAATTAAAAAATAAGCTTTACTTACCATTAAAATAACTCTGGAAGGGGAGTGTCCGTGTTTTATTGTTCCAGGAAAACGATAATATTCCTCAGCTCGTTAGTGCACCTGGGTTTCAAGAGGCAGGAAGGTTGCTATGGCGACGCCCTGTCACTAACTACGTAGTGGTTTAGCTAAAAAACTGTAGCGTTATCCAGTATTTTATCTTTTGTTCAGTGTCCTCATAAATTAGTTTTTGTTTGAATAAACGGACAGGCTGATGCTGTGAATTTACTTTGTGTGGCTTAGCTGGTCTCAAAATAATCCTGCATTCCAGGCCCTATGGCGGAGTAGTTATACACTTTAGCTGGTTAGCACGTTGGCTCCCATCGGACTAGCTAGCTAATTAGCTAGCTAATCTGAAACCCGACCAATTAACCCATAACCTCACTTGTTGCACTTCCCTTACCTCCAGCGGTTTCCCAAAGTGCTCTTCATCTGGCCTCCTTACTATGGGTGTAGACTTTGGGTACACAAGAAACTATGAATAAAACTTTTTTATTTTTAGGTTGCTTTATTGAAGTGCCTGGTGTGGTGGCTTAATAGACCAAATTTATGACAACGTGGCCTTCCGCACTAACATTTCTTTTCCTCAATTATTCGTTTAGCCTACCTATACTGTGAGTTAATAACAGCAAAGACAGTCATTCTCCGGAGTCCTTATGTTCTTTTTCCCCAG
>NC_045738.1:15443777-15443844 GCF_008692095.1 Etheostoma spectabile | reverse complement strand
TGGATCAGGGAGGCGCCAAAAATCAGGGCAGCTATCGCCACGGTCCCGCTACACGTCCTGCGATGCC
>NC_045738.1:15443616-15443767 GCF_008692095.1 Etheostoma spectabile | reverse complement strand
CTGCCACGTTCTGCGATGCCCAGCTATGTCCTGCTGTGCCTTGTAACGCTGCACAGTGCCCCGCTATGCTACAAAGAACTACTACAAACAAACTACTATTTATTTTATTTTTATTAAATTTTTGTGACTGTTACTGCCACCCTTCATTCTA
>NC_045738.1:15441679-15443606 GCF_008692095.1 Etheostoma spectabile | reverse complement strand
GGTCGTCAGACACCGCCTACCAAGAGCCTGGGTGTGACCAAGGTTTCTGCCTAAGAGGAAGTTTTTCCTCGCCACTGTCACACTGTTGCTTGCTCTGGAGGAAACTACTAGAACTGTTGGGTCATTGTAAATTCTGGAGTGTGGTCTAGACCTGCTCTATCTGTAAAGTGTCTTGAGATAACGCTTGTTTTGAATTGATACTATAAATAAAATTGAATTGAATTGAAGTTAATGTTTATCATTTGAGAAATGATTTTGCTGCTGCCACTGACAAATTAAAAAAGGTTTAAATATTCTTCTGACAGAATCCACCTAAGGAGCGTGCTGCAATTGTCCTTAACTAGAATTCAGAGCACTGGATGAGGTTTACATGATCCAACACTGTAAGAGTAAAGACTATATTAATTTGATTAAGAATCTTCATGTCAGAGTTTAAACTATTTTTAAACATTGTTTAATTGCCATGTTATCTTTATTGTATGTAGCACAGGGGGAACATGGGTAGACAGAAAGGGTTGACCTTCACTAAAGGGTCCCCATGCAGTGTTCAATGGAGGTTATGTGTTGTGTAATTTTGGTAAATAGGCCACCACAATGCCCTAAAGAAACAATTATCCAGTCATTGTTACTCCTTACATACAAAAAACATTTTGTTACGTATGGGGTTTTTTTCTCTGCTGTTGCTTATGTTGCTAAAGCATTGAGGAATGATGAAACTATACCTTAGACTTCCCACACAGAGCGTAGGTTGCAGTGCAGATGTCTATTTAAAATGCTGATCAGAGGACAACTGCTGATGCTCTTATAGGCTCCTTACAATACTATCCCAACTTGCTTGCTGTGTTTTTTTTTTAACTCTAAAGATATTCCAATTTAAATGTCAGGCTTTGATTCAGTAAACAAAAAAAACATTAGGGTTAGTGGTTTATGGTCTGTTCCCATACTTGTAGTTTTGGAGGATCAGGCTTTTCCAGCCATTTAGAGAGCGATCATTTCCAGTTACAGCCCCTCTATGGCTTATGACTAGGAAAACTTTTTCAGAATACAAGCTCACCCCCCACCTCTGTCTGCTGTTACAGGACCAGTTTAGATTCAAAAACTATTCCCATTCTGAACTGGAAATAGTCAACATGGTCACACCTTTATGTACATTTGCAACAGCCTTTAACCAAATGTTGTTAATGAAAGTATCTGGTTGCGTTGCATCAAAACTGAATTGATGGGAAATTGATATACTGCAGTTTCCTTTCATATAGTTTTGTCAGCATGGCTAGTTGTCTAGATATTCACATCTTACCATATCATTCATATTGACTTGAGTTTTGCAAAAACTTGAATTACATATACATTAGTGCATGTGGCAGTTTTAAACATAAAGGGCTCCATGTTTATTTCCTGCTGCACTGATAATTGATGTTAATGTGAATATTGGGTGACAGGAAGGAAATCAATATTCAAGCCTTTCCTATGCAACAGAAAACAGAGCTACTTTTGAGACTATATGTGCAGCTATTCCACGTTCTGTTGTTGAACCCAAACATGTCTCAATTTGCTTTCCTGTGATAACGCCACACAATATTTTGTTTTATCTAAAATGCTGACGTGCTCTGTGAGTTTGTGGTGTATGCATAACTTCGAATTAATGCACGTCAGAGTTTATTATTCCTGCAAAAGAGGAAGAGGTAAAAGAGGTAATATTAACCAATTGGTCTGCTCATATCTCAGTGTATAACTGGTAGAGAAGTGTGTCACACTGGAGTTTAATTAGGTGACTTACTGTTTCCGGTTCATGACACTTTATATCAGCTCATCTTTGAACTTGAAAGTTATAAACAGCAAGCAAAGTTACAGCAAGACAAACAACACAGAGCGTTAGCTGTTTTTAAAATAAAAAGCCTTAACACTGTTCTACTTGTAAGTAAATATC
>NC_045738.1:15438884-15441669 GCF_008692095.1 Etheostoma spectabile | reverse complement strand
TTATCTAATCAAACATTACAGATCTGTTTTGCCATTGAAATTCCAAGTCTGGTGTTTGTAGTCTGATCTTGAGAGCTGACAGTCATCGGACTAATGAAAACCAATTTCCTAACTGACTTTATTCATTTTTATATGAAATGCAGTTCCCTTTATACAATTAATTAAACAAATCAAAATGATCTACAAAGTTGCTGGGAGAAACATTAAAATGTTGATTTGGTGTGTTTGATCAGATACATTGATAAATGATGGCATTGATAATTTAGTTGATGTCTATGTATTGTGTTGTGACTATTGCCAACAGTATTAGCCTTCAGCTAATACCTCTGAATCAATGTGAGACTGATGGCAGATTCCAGTAGTGTTTTTGGTGGTGGGGCTATGGAAGCTCTTAAAAGGCTAGGTGATCTCTTATACAGAAGATAACATCTCCTACGTAAGAGAAACTTTTGGCCAACATTGTTCGAGAATATTTCACTACTATTGTAAAACTGCTGAGGAAGATTTTATGATACGACCAAAAGCTCCAGAGCAACTTGTTAACACTAAATAAGCCCTGTTGTGGGACTGGTTAGGCAACTAATGTAGTATTTTAAAGCTTAAGTGGGTAATTTGTTTTTGTATATAAAAACGTCAGTTATATTCAAGCCATTGCCAAATGTGTTGATACAAAGCTAATTAAGACTATCAGCTCCAAACAACTCTCTTTGAGTTTCTCAGCATGGCTATGTTTAGAACACGGTGTCGTCAGGCGACTATCGCGCACAGAAACTTGAGTGAAGATAATGATCTCTTCTGAAGAGTCCATGCTTTTTTAAATCCTCAGAGTCCTCCTTGGCTACGAGTAACTGCGTGGAGGAGGGGTGGGGGTGTGTGTGCGATTACGGAAGGCTTGTGTCATGTGGATGAACAGTTTTGTTGTCATTACTTAGAATTCCTCATGGGGGCAACATAAACTATGCACTACAGCTTAAAAGGTTAAGAATGGACTTTAAATCTCAATTGGTTTGCCAACGTGTAGAAGAAGCCTTCTCCAAAGTGCTCCATCTGCTTAAGAAGATCTTGTACTTTAATTAAAATCTACAGGACAGCTGCTAATGTAGCCTATGTGGTGGTTTTAACCTGGAGTGCCAGCTGGTTTATAACAGATTTGAGGTTAGATGCTAGATCTGGATTGTCTAGACATGTCAACGTCAAAGGACGTGCCTCGTGGCCCGCCTTATTCTGCCTCTGATTGGCTTACCCAAGTATTCTTACCCCAACATTGTGTATCAGTAACAAGTTTAGTTTTGTTTTTTAACCACATTGTGTATACTGACTTCACTGATTTGTCACCACTTTAACCACCTGTCTCCTTTCCTTTACACATTCTGATTGGTGTGTTTACTTCTTTTGGTTTAGGGTCATAATGGAGACCAGTGTAGGAGTGAGGTCATTCTCTTGTTTACAATCATTTCCTTCCTATAGGCCTGCCAGCCAACCTCCTGGCTCTCTACGCCTTCAGTCTGAGATCCAGTCTAGGCCACGTCCCACAGACATCCTGCTTCTCAATGACTGTCTCTGACCTGCTTTTTTGACCATCCTCCTCTCAAGATGCACGAGGCAGCGTCAGGCATGGAATGGCTTTTACCAGATTCCTGTGCTCCATCACCTCTTCACCTTTTTCTCCACAATTTACACCAGCTCCTTGCTGCGATGGCAGTCTGGTGGTTCGCTACATTGGGTAGCGTTCCCTATCACCTACCACCAGCTGCTCAACCTGTGTACGCAATAGTTACCAGTGCTGTTATTTGGCTAATTTCAGCAGCACACTGCAGCATTACTTCTTGCCAGCACCACCCATCTCTGTACAACAACTCCACTGTCTGCTACGAGAACTTTACTGAGAAGCAGCTGCAGCTTATCCTCACAGTACGTTTGGAGTTTTCTTTGTGCTTGCCTCATACCTCTTCTCATTTGTGTTTACTGCTACCTGCGCTGCATCCTGATTCTCTACAGCCGCCCCAGGATATCCCTGATGCAGAAGCAGAAGGCCATCGGCATGGCCTTGGGGACTCTAGCTGTGTTTCTTGTCTGTGTGCTGCCATATAACTTTTCTCATCTACTGGGTTACTTCCAGGGTGGGAGCCCAAAATGGAGGTATTACACCTTGCTACTTAGCACCTTTAACACCTGTATTGATCCCATAATTTTTTTCTTTTCCTCCTCCCATTTCCACTGCAATAGTAAAAAGTCAGTTTTCAGGAGGAATGTACCGACTGTTTCAGGATTACAAATGCAGGCCCCATGCTCTAGCTAAGTGTAAAATGCATTTTCAATACAAAAGGTACATATCATGCTTCAATGTTATTATTATAACGTATATCATGGACATTATATCAGAATGTGTAATGCTGCATTGATTGCTTTAACAGTCTCAAATCTAGGTTTTGCTGGTTACTGGGAAACAGAATATGTTGTTAAGGGTGACTCAATCCTGCTCATAGGGACAAACAGTTGGACATTATTTTACATACAAATTTTTATACAAAACCACAACACATGATTGGTGCATATGCAAAATTCCAAATTTTATTATTTTACAGGGAATTCTCTAATTTTGAACTGGAATTGATATCCTTATCACCCTTGACACGTTATTTCCTGCTTACTTTAACGTGGGCCAGCCACTCTTCTGCACTCATGCATTCTGTAGGCACACATGTAGAATATACCTGCAAAACAAAACATAAGTCATGTGGCGTTTAATTACCACATAGACCATTTCTATTGCACACAGACACAC
>NC_045738.1:15421946-15438874 GCF_008692095.1 Etheostoma spectabile | reverse complement strand
ACACAAATACCAAACATTTTAAAACATTAATATAAAAATAAAATAAAAAATAATAATGGCAAGAACGTTAAGATTAGTTTTTTGTTGTAAATATATGTTAATGATGTGTGAGATTGAAAATACAGTGGGTATTTGTGCAAAGCTGATGAGACTGTACTTCTAAATTTCTGTAAATCAAATTTCAAGACAATTAAATTGTTCATGTGACAGCATTGCCTTGTTCATTTTATTTGCTTTTTAAAATTTGACAGAGCTGTGAGAATTTTGAATATGAACTGTTTTTCTCAGTTGGCAAGTGTGATATTTGTGTAAGAACTCAAACTGATTTTGTTTACCATTGACAAGAAGTGAGAACACCAAACTCTACAGCACACCTTAATTTGAACAAACCTGCAAAAAAGGTCATGAGCAGTGCCACCCAGCCTAGTATGTAGGACCAAGAGAAACGCCAGTCACCAAAACGCTTTCCCAGGAAGTTCACTGTCACTCCAGTGTAAATGGCCATTGCAAGCAGAACAAAGAGAGCTGGCATAGCAGGCAGAAAGAGACACATATTAAAATGGAAATCTGTAATAGTAAAGATCATCTAAGCTGGAACCTTCTGTGAGAGTGGGACCTTCCACGGCAGACCTAGCGAACAGTGTCTGAGATTTACATAATATGCAAATTCAATTTATGGACATTAATGGCCAATGTGACGCAGAACTAAATAAATAAGACATTATTTAGTTACTGGATCCAAAACTCACTTGAAACAAAGAACATGATCCCAGCAGCAAATGAGCGGTTGAACCTCTCAAAGGCCGAAAAGTGGGCGAAGGAGAGTATTCCTGCGATGATGCCAGCAAAGCATGACATGGCAGAGAGGATCATGAAAGCCCGAGTGGCATTCCAGTAAGCTGAGGAGTATAACAAGGGGGAGAACATACTAAGATATGTGTAGGAAGATAAAGAGAAAATGATGAACCTTTCATGTGACATGAACAGTTTCATACCAAAATACACTCAATGTCATTTGAAAACTTGCTGGAAATTAATCTATTTATTAATATTTCTACAGACCCCACACATTTTGCCCTTAAACTTGTAAATGTTGCCAGTGCACTGCTGGACTCACACAGCAGCAACCTACAACGCTGTTTTGCTGTTTGAAGGCAGGCAATTATATAACAGAAAAGCTATAGTAAAATATACAGATGTCAAGTTGCACGAGGAAATGTATTCACTCAGGAACAAATTGAAGTGTGGTTCAGGTTTTTTGAATATTTGCATTTTGTGTAATTGTGATGCATTTTTCCATTTTATTTCAGCCAATAAGATTTTACATGTATAATGCAGTGCTGTAGCCTACTACCCACCACTGTACTGAGTAGGTAAGCTTATTTCCACCAAGACAAGCTGCCAAATTTAGTTCCTTTTGAAATACTAAAATACCACTTACAGGTTAACCACAAAATGATCATTTAAAACTTAAGAGAGACAGGTCTTCAGAATCAAGACTCAGAGTGTTTTATCACTTTCACTTAAGCAAAATTCTTACTAAACTTACTGAATAACTAACGTACTGTACTTTTATTAGAGTACTTTTATATTGCAGTATTTTTATTGTCAGACACTTGTGTCCTATGGGATAGAAATGTCAGTCTGGTAGTTGATCAGTCCACCACTTTGGTCCAGACTAAAATATCTCAGCAAATATTGGACAATTTTTAACGTCCAATAGTTTCCAGACAATGTATCCAAACGACTTTGGTGATCCCTGACTTTATAACCAAATACCTGCAAAAACTAATAACATTCACATCAGAGTCATGTGTACTTTGTATTTAGTGCTAATTAGCTCATTTTAGCATGCTAACACACTAAACTATGTTAGACATGGTCAACATTATACATGCTTAGCATCAGCATGTTAGCATTGTCACCATGTAAGCATGCTGACATTAACATTTAGTTTCAAGCACTAATGTGCCTAATACAGCCTCACAGAGCTTTTTGGTGACTGTAAGTCTTAAGTGAAAGATGCATACAGTATTTTATTTTATTTATTTATTTTATTTTTTATTTCTTAAGTTTGAACCTTTCCTCAGGGAAAGAGTGAGAGGGAGTGCAAGCCAGGAGTGAGCGAAACGTCAAAGAGGAAGCCCTAGGCAGAATTCCAAAAAGTTATCCCCTCCACTTTTCTGTTAAACATTATACATGCTTAGCATCAGCATGTTAGCATTGTCACCATGTAAGCATGCTGACATTAACATTTAGTTTCAAGCACTAATGTGCCTAAATACAGCCTCGCAGAGCTTTTTGGTGACTGTAAGTCTTAAGTGAAAGATGCATACAGTATTTTATTTCCATCATGCTGCCATTCCAGTCTGCCTGTATTTAATTCTCATCTTATGAAAGTTAAGTTATTGTACCTCAAAAGTAAGGACAGTCATTATAATCATCTGTGTATTCAGATAAGTACACGTAGACTCCGGTGAGAGTGATAGCTGCTGTGCCTCAGGGAGACCCAAGGAAATATTTAAGTGTACAAGAAGATATTTTCCCACTTACCAATGCTGTCAGTCTGCATGTAACATTTGCCAGACATGCAGTACCTCCACAGGCCCTGATGGGCAAAGCTGCCAGACAGACGGTACTGCATCCAGTAGTCTGTGGCTGTGGAAACCACCAACAGGATGTTCCCCACGATGGCACAAAATAGGCCCCCTCCCATGAAGCTGTGCATCATGAGTGACACTATGACAGTGGCTAAGGCTTTAAGCACTGTCCAAAAAGGAAAGAAGATGGGAGTCAGTGTTGCAAGTTAACTTGTGGTAATGAAGTCATTGTATATCACAGAGTTTCTGGCTTTAGTTCTAATGGTTACATAGTATGAAATGGATTGAGGAGACAGAAATGCCCTGAACGAGTGGATGTAGGGGTAGGAAAAGACACATCTAGTGTGCACATCTAGGAGCTGCCAAATGCACTCAGTCTGCTGAAATATGGGCCAACATCACCACAGGTGCAAATGGGGGCTCATCTTTGAGCTACAGTAAGGGCACAAGGAGTTAAGTCTCTAATGAAGGGAAGACATCAATTTACATTTCCTGTTTAGATTTACCCTGCATGACTGGGGGCTTAAAACAGCATCCCTCCTATTTAAACCACTACTTCCCCTCTTGGCAATAGTGTTGAATGTATACTATATTTCCTTAAAGACAGGAGGTGACTACTTCTTGTGGACCATTTGTGAGAAATAAATGTGTTTATCAATTAATTTCTCTTTGTCATTTAATGACACACCAGTTGCAACAAGCAGCATCGTTTGCTGTTCCTCATTTAATGTAGATGCTGTCAACAGATACATGAGGATGTTAAAACTAGTCTATTGTATATATTGCATATCAATTTGTCTTGACTACGCAGTTAGCTGTAACAACAAAGCACTGAATTGTTCATGAGAGATGCTGACCTGGACGGAGTAAGCATACCAACTACAATACAATAAGCTCATAGCAAAATGTGCCCCCTTTCTCTGTGAGTGTTTGAACATGTTTTTCTACTGCAGTTAAACAAGCCACAAATATGTACATTTCCTATTGAAACCACACATCACCCAAATCCGAAAATAGCCAAAACCACAGTCAAGTCATACACAACTAAGAATGCTGTGAAAGACTGATAGTTGATACAAATAATGACATGGGTGATGCTGTAATAATAGAAATTTTGAACAAAACAAGAAATCTAACATGCATAATATAAAAGAAAATAAAACTGATCACAAAAAAATAAATCTAACACACACACACACACACACATAAACAAAATAGGCACATTGCATTTAAATGATGCAAGCCAAAATCTTGTCAGCTTGTCACTATCACATGATGAAGGCCCTCCAGGCCCACCTGTGAGACATACACTCATTGGTTAGCATGCCATGATATGCATTATATATTACTTTTTCTCCCAATTCATGTCTACTAAGTGGCATGAGCAATTGACAAAAGATACATCATCTTACCTGAATTCCTTAGGATAAATCAACCCTCTTAAGTTTGAACCTTTCCTCAGGGAAAGAGTGAGAGGGAGTGCAAGCCAGGAGTGAGCGAAACGTCAAAGAGGAAGCCCTAGGCAGAATTCCAAAAAGTTATCCCCTCCACTTTTCTGTTGATGGAGGCAAAATCGTTTAAAACAATCAGCACAGAACAAATGCACTTGAGCTGGTGGGCCAAAATCCACGTGACTCTTTGGGACTATTTAGGGGGGGGGGGGGGGGGGGGGGGGGGGGGGGGGGGGTCAGGGGAGAAGGGTGATGGTGTTGGATGGTGATGGGGGAGGGTCTGGGATATGAGGCCACTACACAGTCCTTGTCTGTTGTTAAGCATTCTGGAACCGTGGATGTGCAAAGGTATGCAGTACTGCTGTGGTCAATGGAACATGCTGAAGTGCACACTTCCTTTCTGTTAGGCTAGGGTGTGGTTATAGGGGACACATACACGCTTAGAACAGACACATGACCAAAGTGCTGCTTAAAAAATTGGCACACTGCATTCAGAGGGCGCTTTACATGTTCACTCTGAATATGTAAAAACATTGGATAAATGGTAACAGGCTGCCAAATACTGCATAATACACACATATGTATATGTATGTATATGTAATGAAACATTGTACACCCAAAGTATTAACACTATTAGTATCAACACTGAAAGAATTTTGGCATGCATCAACATAATTCCCATGGCCTGACAAGCCTTCGGCTTCCTCATTCCTGTAATCAGCATGTCACTTACCACAGCGTTCTTAATTAACAATGAATTTTGCATCACAGCTGAACTCAAATGGGGTGAATGTCATCTTGTCTGGTGCAACTATCATCTACAATTGGCTGGAAGGTGGTGCAAAAACATTCTAAATACAAATGGGATGAAACAGTAATAGCATCAAGTCAAATCCACCTCTACAGAGCACCACCACAGACAACTCACATGCAGCTCAAAGCAAAAGTGGTTATGGCAAGATCACTGGGCATCTAAAAGAAAGAAAAGGAAAAGTCACAAGTTCATATGTAGCATTGAAATTGGCATTAGATACTGTGTGACCTTTTTTTGACCTCTTGTGCAACAATCTTATAGGCACTGAAGATGGGAGTGTCTCTTAGCGTGGTGTAAGGTGGTTTCTAGAGAGCTGATATGTTGGTTAGTCCATTACTATCTGAGCAATTTTCCTCCTTCGGTGTTGTATCTTGTAAAATATAGGGTAGGTGATTTCAAAAGTTTAGAGCGTTCACAACTGATTATGATTTGTGAGAAGTATTCAGATATTTTGCTTAAGTAAAAGAAGCAATACCACAGTGTAAAAATAAGTCCATGAACACAACCATTCCACAAAAACATCTTTCATTCACATACTTACTCAAGTAAAAGTATCAGCATTAAAATATACTAAAAGTAAAAGGTAGTCATTATACAGAACATCCCATTTCAGAACAAGAAGTATTATAGTATATACTGCCCACTTGTAGCAGCACTATAAAGAAAAGTAGTATGCAGAAACTTAATGTTGCACATAATGATGGCATGAGGCTGCTTCTTGAAAGGCCACAACAGAAAAGTGCAAACCAAATATTTGTAAGTGTTGATCGCCCATCCTGCTGTACTCCGAACCCTCATGTACAGATGTATGTGTAGATTAATTGAGTAATTCAACTGCCTAATTGCAACACTAGTGAACCCTGCAACGATTGCGATTAGGTTAACTTTGAGGTTGTGGAATCAATGGAATTTTAGTCTGTACGCTAATATCTGAACACTCTTTTCGTGTATTGTGGAACTCTGACTGTTGTAGTCTTTTCTTATTGTATGTGTTTTGTCTTTTATTTGTCTGTCTTTTGCTATGTGTTGTATTGTGCTATGGACCGTTTTGTGTCCAAAATAAAGGACTATAAATATTGATGTAATGATGGGTTCATCACTTAAATGTTGCAGCTACAAGTTGAGACCAATTTCAATTACTTTTAAATACTGCTGGGTTGCTTAATCTATGATACATCACATTGTATTACTTGATTTATATTTTGTATTAATAAATACAAATCTCAATCTTAGGACTGCATGTGGAAACAGGCAATTACATACAATATTAATTTAGGGAATACTAACACTCTGCACTGGTGGCACTGCCCAGGGCATTGACTGAGTGTAAAATGTCTTTACTGAGTTATTGGACAGTAAATATGATGATTTGTGCACTTGAGTTAAGAGCTGTGAGAAATCCAGCCTTCACGTTACTCCACCGGAAGTAGGTTGCAGGCTATTTACCATCAGTGGCACATGCTAATAAGAACACATTTGCACTAAACTGAACAACTGTCTTGCGATAATGGAAACCAGCATTGTTTTGTCTGTATCAAAATAGAGATTGTTTTTACTGAAATGTTTGAAAATGATAAAGACAAACGTTTCCAGAAAACATTCATAACTTTTTCAACATGTAGGTGTTGCCAGTAGGTTAATTCCTGTATATCTATTTTATTAAAAAGCATAGCAATCATTATGAGAGTTATAGCAGGTTTTTTCCAAGTGCTGTTTATAAAAATTAAATAAAATAAAAAATAAAAAGTTGGTAGGTTGGCTTCTTTACATTTGGATTGAGGCATAACCATGAGCAGTAAGTTATATCAGTAAGACAAAAATAGTATGAGCATTGAAGAGAAATAAACAAAAAAATTCCATTGTACTTACAGGTTGAACATTTTTGTGATGGGATGTCTTTAACACTGCCCAATAGCACCATCTGCTGCCCAAAATGTATACCATAAAACATCAGATCACCCAGATGGAAATATCTGACCGCTATTTGAATGTGTGTTCCCCACAACAGAAGATGCATCAGGGTACCACATGCACTGTACTACATGCACTGTACTACACGCATTGTATCAGGCAACACCATTCCTCTCTAGGCACCAGTCTGGTTTAGTTTTTGTGCCTGTATAAAATATGTATGTATAAGAAAACATTCAAAAAATAATGGATCATCACAATGTATGTATTTTATAGAAACTATCTTTCAAAAAGGATTTCAAGCAAGTACTGGTATTTAGAAATAAAAGAGCTCAACTGTAAACTGTTTTTGAGTGCTGCTGTAGAGGAACAGCTAAAGTACTAGTAGTGTGAAATAGCTTGAAATACAGATGCCAAAGAAGAAGGGATGATCAAACGAGCCCCTGTCAAGTCTGGAACCTGGCTCTACAGAGTATCTCTCCACTTGTCATCAACCACCACATCAGTAAAAACTATAAGGAAGCTGATCAAAGCGCAATCACATGGAAAGACGGTGATGGGATACAATGGTGAGACACATAACGAGCATTATGTGCTATAAATGTGCTGTATTTTAGTGTATTTTATATAGCGCTTTTCTGAGCACAACAGCATTTTATGTCCCCGGAGGAAACAAACCCACACCGCTATCCTTTCAAAGGCTTCATCTTGTTATCCACCCACTAACGGCCAAGACTGAATCCACATAGATCAGCAGATCACTGTCACAAAGTACGTTGGGACATACCAAAGCTTGATAATAGTGAACAAGAAGCTATTTGGTAACACTTTACTTTAAGGTATCAACGTAAGAGTGACATGAACCTGTCATGAACCTTAAGCCTAACTTGTAATGACAAAACCGAATGATACTTACTAAAAGAGGCGTTACGTCAAACGTTTGACTTGTTTATGACACGTTCATGACAGTGTCATGTCACTGTTATGTAGATACCTTCAAGTAAAGTGTAACCAACTATTTTGCCAAGACAAATCTTGAGTGATAAGGAAGTAAGGTCCGCTGGGAAAGCCCAAAGTCATTATCTGTTCCAAGATAACCATAAACATAATGAAGGCTGTGTAAACATGTTTTCCATATTAGTCAGTTTTTTCCCCCTAACCATTTCATGCAGTCCTACAGGTGCTTAACTGTCAGGGATTGAAATTAAGAATTATCACAAGATTACCGTAATTACTCAATGAATGGATATAAAACATCCCTGCCAAGTCATGCACACTGGTGACTGAAAGGACAATCATATTTACATCCCTATCAGCGTCTTTAAATTAGGAAACATATGCAAAGTATTACAGTAGAGTGCAGTTTATCTGGCCCATACCCTGGTAGGGGTGACGGGCAGTAAGTAAGTAATTGCAGTTTATCTGATATAGCAGTGGGATGACCCATTTTTATAAATACCACAAAAGTTTACCTATGCAAGCAACATGAACTGTTTTTATAGAGCAAATATTGATTCTGCATACATTTTCTAATTGATCAAAAAAGCCCTACCATAAACCAAAAGCCAATTACTTTATTACTTTGATCAGTAGGTTGATCATGAAAGCAGAACAAAATGTTTTTTTTGTCCAAGTTAGCATTATGTTCTAATAATATAGTGAAGGACCTACCGTAGTAAAACAGTATAGTTACAGTGGAAATGTTTTGAACTTGAATATGCAGTGATTGGTAGTGGACACTTTTGATATTTAGCTAATTGACAGGCATGACTTATACTAATTTATTATGAATAAATAGTTACAACATAACTTTACCTTGCAGATTATACAGGAAAGTGGAATACCAAACAATCTCCACTGTAAAATGTGTATAACACTGATTCTTACTTTCAGTTAAATTATAAATACAAATACAGAATATCATACATTAAAATTAAACAAATCTATAACATGCTTTACAAAAATCAAAGCAAATTTGGGAGTTTAGACAGTTGTAGCAATTCTGACAGGCAGAGGAGTGCCAAATATTGGGAGAGCCACTGGTCTTTCAGAGGGAGTCTGGAAGAAAACAAGCCAGTTCCTTTTCTATTAATCAGCAAAAAACAACAACATTCCACTTATACTGAGTTTAATGTGTTTAATTAGAAAGCCTACCTGCTGCAATCTGTTGTAATCAGGGGGAGACTTCTGCCCCCCTGTCAGCAGGTTAGGAGGAGTTGTTTCTGTTTGAGATGTTTTTACCTGTGAATGACAAGAAAGAAGCTTAAACAACCAGCCAAAATGACCGATGCAGAATTCATTTTTGAAACATGGTAATGGTTGAATACAATAAAAAATAAATAAATAAATAATTATAATGAATAATAATGTTAAATAGTCTACACTCCACGAGCTCCTCATCAATTGTAACTATTAACTAATGTGATACTAACCTTCTCAACTGTTTTGGACAATGGATATCTTATTTGTCGACCTACGAAACAAGGAAAATTAAAAGGTTAAAATATCACAGAATGTTAAGAAAAGATATCACCATGTTTACACAAGACTTGATTCTAGGGCTGGGCAATATATCAATATTATTATACAAGACTCAATATCGTGTAACATTTTAGATATAATATGGTGTCATCTTTTGCTGGTTTTAAGGGCTGCATTAGGCCAGGTTCTGTTGCATGGATTTTTTTTTTTATGTCCGACACTAGGATTGCAAAATTAATCGAAATTTAATCACGATCCCGGCTTCACACGATCAAATTTGCGTGATCAAGCGACATTAAATCATTCTGTTCATTTCGTATTTTGTAGAATTTTCATAGAAGTGCCAACCTGTGGCTCATGTGGTAGAGCATCCGCCTACCAATCGAAAGGTTGGTAGTTTGATCCCCTCATGTCAAAGTGTCCTTAGGCAAGACACTGAACCCCAAATTACTCCCAATGCTGCACATGTGTAAATGTGTGGGGCCAGTCTCGGCCAGTGTGTGAATGGTTCGGAAGCATTTGTAGCACTATTTAAATACAGTCCATTTACTTAGTCATTACGTATCAAAAATCTCATTGTGAAAATGATCACCCAACAATATCCACATTGAGGTATTTGGTCAAGAATATTGTGATATTTAATTCTGTCCATCACCCAGCCCTACTAGATTCATTTTTTGCTAAGCAAGCACCTACTTTTGTTCTTGTTCCAGTAGACACAGAAGTAGACGAAGCCGCCCAGCAGCACTAGGAAGAGAATGCCGCTGGGGATTCCAGCTGCAATGCCAGCGATGGCGGATCTACTCAGCCCTTCACCTAGTATCACCAGGACAAACAGTAAGCAATGGTTTTACTACTGTGGCACCATTACTGACCGTGTGATGCTTTAACACACCCAATAAAACAAACTTCCATACCTGGACCAATTCTGTGGACCGTAGAAGGGTCTCCTTCTGTCGTAAGAGCTTTGGGGATAATCCGAAACATGTACGTCAAATTGGGATCGAGGATAAAGATGTCTGCACGCCTGGTAGTGCCAAGCTCATGCTGGATGGTGTTAAATCCGTTTAAGCTAGTTTGGGTGCGATTTTTCCCCAGGAGGTCTGGTCCTTTCATTTGGATGTCAAACCCTTTGCAAAAGCACATGGCATTGTTTTGTATGATACTAGATCAGAGTTGATTAATCCCCAAACCATATAGTGGTACTTGATTTAACTTATGTTACAGGCCCGTTAAATTAGGAAAATCTTACCATTATATTAAATACATACAAACAACCAAAGACACTTGAGACATTTGATTTCTGCTGTACTTTTGTCCTAAATTATTTTTCCCACAAAACAGTTTTGCGCAGCTAGAGGCTTCACATATTCCACAATGTTTACACCCCTATCTTGTGTTGAGTTTCTGTTTAACACTGAGTTCTGCTGAGATGTACAAACTCAAAACAAGAAGGTTGGCTTTGTGTGTGACATTTAAAGGTGCTGTAAGTAATGTTGGGTGACAGCACTTCTTGTTGACATTCAAAGTAATTTCAAACAAAACAAGGGTAATTCGCCCCTCCCTCCTCCTCCTCCTCATCCCACCCCCTTTCAGGCTTCCAGGCATTAACCCTAACCCCCTCACCCCCAAATTCTTCTTGTCGGTTATTGGCTGGGAACATTGTTTGGTGGTGCAGGTTGACATGGTTGATTTTTTGTTTCGGTTAGTAGACCCTGGGCTTTCTACAGAGATAGCTTTTTTTCAGTGCAGTTCACGGATAATTAAAAATACATTTTATTAGTGCGTTTCTAAGCACTCAAGGTCGCTTTACAGACAATGAAAGAGACAGAATAGATACAGGATAGTGAGATGTTTACTGTATGTGAAAAAAAAAATGGTGTAGCCTAAAACATGAGTGATGTTGCTAAGAGCATCTTTAAAAGATGTTCTGGTGAGCATTCCAGATTTGCCTTCCTTGAGTAAATTACTAATTTACCTGTAACAACAGAGGTAGGTGGGACCTCCCAGGTCAATGTGACAATTGTTCCGTTGTGATTAGAGAACAAACTGGAATTGGAGATGGACGGTCCTGGAGAGACAGGGGTTGTGAGCGAGGGGGAAGACCAAGAGAGGGCAGAAGAGGGGCGGTGTGAGGGTATACCAAGAACAGAGAGCTTTGTGTAAAGGGGGAAGAAAAAAAAAAACGCAATCTCAAGTGTTACTTAACTCTGTCTGAGGGACCATTGTTTCCTTATACTCAGGTAATGCAAGTGCTCCAAATCACAAGGCAATAGAATCCTTACAGTATTTCAAAATGACAATTAATGCAATGTGCTGTATGGCTGCGGTGGAAGAGGTAACCCTCAATACAAAACTGTCAAAATATGCTGTTAGACTCAAAGTCAACGCTTTGTGTTGGACATGCAAATATTAGTTAATATCAAAAGGAAAACTTCACTGTAAAAACTGTGCAGGTGCTCTTTAGACATTCACAGGATGAAAAAAACACATGTACACCTGGAACATCCAAAGAGCACCTGCACAGCACAGAAGGAAATATGTAGAGGTTGCTATCACATGACACAAAGACAATCTTGAAATCATCTCAACTGAGGGATTATCTAAACAGAGTAACAAATGGATTCATTTTTTGTCGATTACAATTGGATTGACTAACAATTTCAGCCCTTTTCTGTAGAATTGCCTCTTCAGTGTCAAAAGACATTCGTTTAAAGCAGAATTTTAATTTTTCAGCTGGTTTATATGAAGCTACATGCACAAAAGGTAATATACCTTGTTTAACCTACAGTAAAACAAGTGTCACCATAAATTAGCTTTAATGTACTTATGTGCAAAGTAATTAGTAATCTGCAAATGTATTAGATTAAGGAGTACAGCATTTCCATCTGTAATATTGTAGAGTAGAAGTTGCACAAAATTGTATTCAACACTTGTACTTGTTGCTTAAGGCTACAACCAATGAACAGCAATACTATACCTGTTAAAAGAATTTCTCTCCTCTGGCTGCCCAGTGGGTTGCTACAGTTACAAAAGTAGTTTTGGAGGAGAAATTTGCTGACGTTGTAACCCAGAATCTCAAGCTGTGTGGTGTCACTGCTGATTTGGTGTGTTGTCCCGTTGGCGAGAGCCTCGCTGCCTTTGGACCATGACACCACAGCCTTAGGCCAGGCCTCACTGACACATTGGATAGCGACCACTATTTTGCCTTCAGAGTCAACTCTGGTTCCCACAGCTGGCAGGAAGTTCACTGGACTACCTGGGGATGATAAAGCTCCTGTTTGGGGGCTGGCTACTAACATTACTAATGCACACAGTTTTATTTTTGTAACAAATTAAACTTATGTTGGCTTAATAATCAATGAAAATCTAAAATAACTTGCAGTAATACTGCAATTAAGTTTTAGATTGTATATAGGTTATATACATCTATATTTCATGCATTAAAAAAATATATACATATATTTTTCAGATGGTAAATACAGTCAATATTTAAAAGGTAAATATTCTAAAAATGCTGCAGCACATGAGCGGCTTGACTCAAATCTTGGATCTGCATGATTTTTCAGGGCAGTTCACCTTCACTTGAGGAGATTGGGGATCTTGTGTTTAGACAGCTTGTGGCTTTGAAAACCCTTTTCTACCAATTTGCCAAAGCACTAACTTAATCCAACCCAGAGACAATTCAGACAAACATTGTTCAAACTCACAACTCTACAGCAGATTGGAAAATGTACTGAAGTTAACATTGCCACTTGCTTTAATGACAAAAAATGAAAAACTTTAGCTGGATTTGCACGGGGCAGTGTGTGAAAGCTTTGACAAAGAAAGTTCAGGATAATATAATGTATAGGTTTAAGCAGCCATTAAATCCAAACCCTACAAAATCACACCTCCAAAATCAAGAGTACTCACTAAATACTTCCAGTGTGAAAGTAGCCGAGGATCTTCCCAGTCCAGATTTAGTCATTTCAATAGTGTAGTTACTGGTATACTCAAGTGGCACATTTACAAAGGTAAGGGATCCATTTGGCTCAATCCTCAGCACCTTTCTTCGGTTTTCGTCTATGTCTGGGATAGTATTGGAGTTAATAGTCCATGTGACGACAGGCAGGCTAAAACCCTTCATGAACCAGGTAACCGCTGGGTCAGGGGCACCGCTGAAGGACACAGCCAGAGTCACATTGCTGCCACATATAGCATTCACCAGAGTAGGACCAACAGGAGAAACCACCAGTTCACAGAGTACACCTGTCAGTAGTACATGATTATACGTTTACAAAAAAAATTCTCAGTTAATGTTACAGTTTAGGCAATGCAACTGTGGCAAGCAAATATCCTATGCTTATAGTGAGTGTCTGTTCCTATGAAAAATAGACACAAAAAAAGAATGCAGTTCATCGTGAACCGAAGTGAAAAAAAATATTTGCTAAAGAAACAATTTTTAGCCCATTTGTTGCAAAGTGACATGCGTTTCCCCCCAAATATATTGTCTCGGAACAAACAAAGTAAAGCAAGCATTTAGGTTCCATCTTACCTTGAAAAGTAAAACTAAGTAAAATGGTCAGAAACCCCGCGCTTAACCTCCCAAAATCATCCGGCCCCGTCATTTTATTAAAACAGGACTACAGCTCGTAATTCACACAGAAGTTCCGAGAAGATTTTTTTCTTTTTTAGCTGATTTTGAAGTTAAAATCCAAGCACATAAAAACACAAGCGAAGAAACCCTAGGTATCTTGGCCAGCAATGACTGAACCTCTGTCCTCCTGTGCGCGCTCGAGCTAGACCCGTCAGCAGGGCGCGCGAGTGGCTCACCTGTGCTGCTGAATCAAAGCCTAATTGTGCACGTGAGGCCACATTAGCATGGATGCCAGCCGAATTTAGCCCCGCCTACTACATTTGAGTTCGGGAAGTTCGTCATGTTGAGCTGATATATCTGAGTTTGACGAAGTCAGGCTAACGCCCCATATCTCATTTCACACAACAGTGCCGGTTTGATTTCTGTTTTGTTAAGAAGCCAACATTTTTTTCCTCTAAACGTGAACGTGTCTCCTTAAATAAAGTTGCTACGTGATGGTGAGCGTTTATGGGGATTTAGTTGTTCTATTTAATGTGCAATGCGGTCTCTGTGCTGGGCTCCATCTTGCTGGTACCCTTACCACAGCTTTTTATTTTCAGTTTAGCCCTACATCAATACTCTGTATGTGTGCAAAAATTAATATATAACACAAGCGTCCGGCCTGCAATACACCCTTCCTTCATATAAGATGTTTTAAACGTAATAAGCACATGAATAAGCTAAACAATATTTGATGTAACAATGACAATTAGAAAAACTAAAAAAGCTGGAATTGAATAAAAATTACCTGAAATAAAAACTCCTATTGTGTTTACATAAAAAAATACATTGCATTAGGACTTCTATGACTGTTATAAATTTATTAGATTTCATGGTTAATACTGAACAGATGCAATGTTTAATTTTTTTTTTTATTTCAAGAAAAGTGGCAATTCAATATAATGATCATTTGGAGGCTATCGTTTGTGGTGTTTGTGCACCTAATACTTTGTCCACCCCATTCCTATCAGGCTAAATATTAGAAACACCCCTCAGTATAGTGCAATACGATTCATCAGCAGCACAAACTGCAGTTTCCAACATGATCATATCTGTAAATTAAAGGCTTTCAAAAACAGAACATAACTTTCATGTAAGCAGGATTTATATTTGTATTACACTGAATTAGATTTGGCCATGTGTACCTAATTGTCTGGCAACACAGTGTTTTTAAAAGTCTTACTACCGGTACTTGATTTAACATAAGATGGTGCAGAAGATGATTACGGGCCAAATGTGGTGTAGCATTTTATGCTGAAAAAAACCGGAATAATCTATCAATTTACTAGGGTCAAACAATTAATCCCTCGATCTCACCACTACTCCAACAAATATCCCCTTTTTCCCCACCACAATCTGTTCCCTATTTACAATGTCAAGTTTAAACTTAAGGAAATACTAAAAGAAATAGTCACATGTGTATTTAGATATGAAAAAGACTGGCTGCTTTATTGTCATGGTAATGTTCTGCACAATCAACAAATGAGGCGCTTACGGTAAAAGTCAGATTCATGAGCATCTTGCCCTGCTCATACTGAGAGACACTGTCTACGCAGTCCTGAAACCCAGTTAAAATTACACAAACTATACAAGTTACCAGTAGACATGACACTAATCTAAGGACGATTTCATCTCACCATGTTTGGGTACATATTTACATATATATCATTTACAAAAATGGCACCTCTCAACATGTGTGACTACAGATACACGAGATTAAACAGCCAAGTACCTGTGGGTGAAATGTATCGTACTGGTAGTGTACAGTGTAATACAAACAGCAGCATGAATGATGTTTCTGGGTTTCAATTATTGCATAAAGATTTCTTGTCTAAAGTGAGATTAGTAGCTTATGATACAGATGAATGGAAGTTAAAATGCACATAAAAGACAAGATGATCCTTTTGGGGTTGTCTGGGGCTGCTGCAGGACAGTGTTTCTCAGTACTCTTCCCCTTCTGTCACTACCTCCGTGCATATCCTCAGGAGTCCCGGTCTCAAACAGAGGGATTAGACCGATACATAAGATAGTCCGCCGGGTATGCTTATGCAATTCAGTCCAGTAATTCATTAGAGTCCTGCGAGGAGAGAAGAGAATGTAGATCAATATGAGTTGCAATTAAAATTTTATTATCTTATTATTAGTTTAGCTTCCGTCACCACAAGACACATAATACACATAATACTCTTTGATAAAGAATTTTCTTTTTTTTTTTTCTTTTTTTTTTTTAAAGATGAAGAGATGGTGATAATAAAAGGATGTAACATTAATATTCAGAGCAAATAATTCTATCATTCCTCACAGGAGATAACTTTGATGCATGCATGCATAAGCTAAATTCCTAATCAAACAAAAAAAGGATCAAACTTTATTCTCAATCGTCACTTACACACACAGTACAATGTAGTGAAATTCTATTACTGCATTTAGCCCATCCATCCAAGTATTAGGAGCAGTCAACTACTGTGTATATATATATACACACAGCATCCGGGGAGCAACTTTGAGTTCAGTGTCTCACTCAGGGAAACTTTGACATGTGGCCGGATCGCCAACCTTGTGGTTGTGGGGCAACCCTTTTACCTCCGGGCCACAAGCCACCCACATATAGGTTTATCAAGAATATTCATTTGGCTTATTGATGTTGGAATAATGTACATATTTATTATCACACATTTACCCAAATATAAGCACATACATATTAATATCACACATTTACCCAAATGTGTGCACATATTAAACTTAGTAAAAGAATGCCTGCAGTGTTGTGCAAAGTTGCTGTGTAAGATGCTTATTTTAAGGTGAAGGAGCAGAGTGTTCCAGAGTGACCGGGGCACAGAGAGATAACGGGAAACTCCTCCGAGCCGACTGGGCAACTCCTCTGGGAGCTACCTGTTTCCAGGCAGAAAGTAGCTACACCAACCTTGAACAAACCAGCAAAAGATATGGGTGTGTGTGTGTGTATGTGTGTGGGTCAGGTGAAGAGACCCACACACATGCCCTATTCTACTGTCACAAGAATGATACACCAACTTGCTCACCCCCTCCCTTAT
>NC_045738.1:15419668-15421936 GCF_008692095.1 Etheostoma spectabile | reverse complement strand
TTTCTGTAACTAGGGCACTCCCAAGTTTAATAAAAAGAGAGGGTTACTATAGGGTCACTATAAACTGTTTGATACTGAATCTGTGGGATCCTTGCTTAGGATGTTGCTCATATATTTGGTTAGTAATGTAATAAAAATAATAATAATAATCTACTTTTGTGGCAGGCTCTATATTGGTAGTTACAGTGATACTCACCCTTCAGCCAGAGTCCATGCTCCATGCTCCTAAAGCCTCTATACCAAGCCTGCCTCACTCAGTTTGCTAACCAGGTCTTCCACCGTCTCCACCTTCACTCCCGCCTGTCTCTGTGGCGGCTCATCCACTCTCAACACCTCCAACCGGGATGTGATGTCCACCCCTAAGTCGGCAGGCTTCATGTTGGCTATCTTCTTCTTCTTGGCTTTCTGGAAGTAGGACAACACAGGAGAAGGGTAAAGTACACATTCTGAACTATTTACTAGTATCTCAATTGCACATTTAACGTAACCTCCTCTCTGGAAATAAAGTCCCCCTACATGATGGGGGGGAGCAGAAAGCCCGATTCTGCTCAGCCCCTCCTCGCCTGTGGAATTTCCTCCCAGACCACCTGAGGGCTCCACTAACCACTGACCTAAAAACCTTTTTAAGCTTTACTTCTGTTTTCTGTTTTTAACCTGTTCTAAAACTCCTGTAGCACTTTGGGATTGACATTAAATATACAAATAAAACGTAATGACTACAAATAAAACGTAATATCACTATTATTATAACTGTGTTTGAACACAGTACCTGTCAATCTAACAATTAAGAACAGTGACTGCGGTACAGAAGATTTTAAGTAAGATTTTGTATACATTTACTTAATAGTATGTTTATTTTATAAAAAAAAAAGATGTTTATAGTGTACATATTTTTATTATTATTTTTTTCTATTTCCTATTGTATTTTTCTAATCTATTTAACGTGTACTTTTCTTATCCTGTTGTGTTTGGATGTTGAGTTGCTGTAACCAGGGAAATCCCCAGTGTGGGATCCATGAATGTCTATGTTATCTCATCTTAACTAATTTATTTAACAATGCCTTTTTCACGGTTATATTTTGTGAATTCAAAAACCAAGTTCTTTTCTGAAAAGTATTTCATGCCTTTTTCTCGCCACTTGCATTTCTGAACACATTTCCTTGCTACCTACCATGATGTTAGGCAGGGTGGCATATCTGGGGGTGTTGAGTCGAAGGTCTGCGGTAATCACTGCTGGCATGTTGATCTTAATAGTTTCCAGCCCACCATCAATTTCTCTCACCACTTTAATCTTGTCTCCCTCAAATGACACCTCTGATGCGAATGTACCCTGTGACATGAAGATACAGTGCAAATTCATAAATTTAAACTCACAAACAATGCCAACTGTTGTCAAATCCTGTCCATCTGGAAAACATTTTCATACATCATCATTTAACTTTGCGATAGTTAATGGTGACGCTATTTAAGTTCACGAGACAGTCAATGTGCCACATCTGCTGAGTGGACTTTGTAACTGCAATTTAATTGTAACTAATCCAGAGTAAATGTCTTTGTTCATTTTATTTAAGAAGGGACACAACAATTAATTCAAATTTTATTTATAATATCAAATCCTCACAAAAGTTATCTCAAGGAACTTTACAGATAGAGTAGGTCTAGACCATACTCTATAATTTACAAAGACCCAACAATTCCAGTAATTCCCATAAGAGCAAGCATTTAGTGTGACAGCGGCGAGGAAAAACTCCCTTTTAGGCAGAAACCTTGAGTAGCGAGTAAAATCCTCGGACAGACCCGGGCTTTTGCTGCCCAGGGGAATTCACATCAGCTGTGTGCTTGGCCATCAAGTGGTATTTCAGACTGGACGTGCTACGATGATCGCTCAGACACTACACACAGATCACTTTGGTCTTGTCCATGGAACCATTTGGCAACTTTTAAAAGTAAACTTTCTATTCAGAATCTTGTTGCATCCATTTCGGCGTCTTGCGTTCGCCACCCACTCAAAACGTAACGTTACTACTCTTTGGCCGGCTCGCAAGCCCAAACAAGTCTGTGCAGCGCGTTTGTTGTTTAGTTACAATTTAACACGTTTAACTGACAGTACTAATGCAAACATTTCTGGATTTACATTATAATATGTGCCTCCCACTGCTCAAATTCATAGACAACAGTTAAAGAAATGGACACACAGATCCCGTTGCTCTGGACGGACACCAGTGCAGGATTAAGAAAGAATTTTCCGGTGATGGCTGAGCGTTACTG
>NC_045738.1:15419493-15419658 GCF_008692095.1 Etheostoma spectabile | reverse complement strand
AACTGAGCTTGACGACGTAGATGTGACAAACGTGTCTGAAAGTTGTAAGTCTTCTGGTAGCTGTGCCAGAGAAATCTCAATCATTCCCAATCTTGCAGAGACGGAGAGTGTAGGTATATGTAAGGAGAGAACATAGGCACAGGCTAATTATTGCAAACTAAAATG
>NC_045738.1:15416945-15419483 GCF_008692095.1 Etheostoma spectabile | reverse complement strand
TTAGTAATTAAACCTAAACAGCTAATGGTAAGTCAAAACTGTCTGCGTGCGTCTCCTGACAATACGGTGATTTGTTGACTTTGCAACAGCAAGTCGCTTGGTTAGGACTCAATCGTTTTTACAATTGTTTAATTTATCGTTTTTATAAATAAACAATGGACAAAGAGTCTTTAAACGCGTCAGTTGTAAAGTTAATCGCTGTCAAAGTGGCGCCAAAATGAATGACAGTCAATGGAATGCTAACGGCAGGTGAGTGCTTGATAGCATTAAAAAGGCGCCATAGGAGCTATGCTTTGTGGACGCTCGCCTACCCCCTTGCTCAAACTTTACACTGTGAGATAGCCAGTCAACAAAGTGCTCCATCTATTGGCCAGCCAGTGGAACTTCACCTCAACTGTACATGCCTTTGACCTGATCTGTGCAGGATCACCGCCACTCTTAATCACTCAAACTAGTCTCCTCTAACTTATGGGGGCAATCAGACTGATATCAGCGCTGCTACGTCACACATTTGACACTTGTAAAAACAAACTGGAAGAAAAAGAGAAACTGACATGATCACATTTACATTGATGATCACTTACGAGTCAGACCATTTCTCATTTGACAGGTTGGCTTGGTCCTGTTAAGAATAACTGCATTAAAGCTTGAACTCACTTGTGGCCAGTCCAGTAAGGCAGCGGTCATCTGGCCAGTCTGATTGCAGTCATCATCGATAGCCTACGAAAGCAACACATTACAGTGATTCAAGGTAACAGTAGTGCACTGCACAGCGACTTTATCAAAGAACAAGAGCAGGACGTTTGATCGGATTTAATGAGTGAAATCAACCCGTGTTTTTTTTTTTTTTCAACCTGTTTGCCAAGGATGACGAGTTGAGCTTCCTCCTTCTTGGCTAAAGCAGCCATGATCTTGGATATCTGCAGGGGTCCCAAGGTTTCATATTCTTTCCCTGTCACTTCCACATGGATGCCACGGTCCGCTCCCATGGCAAGGGCAGTACGGATGGTCTCCTAAGTGAGGGAGAAATATGGGTCAAACAACTTGTTTTGCAGGGAAATTAGAATAGTTAGGGGGTTCTGCTCTCGAACTAAAAATTCACCCAACCCAAAACGAATAAAACAATGTGGTAGGAACTACAATTTATACAAAATTAATCTCCATATATTATAAATAAATCTAACAATAATGACGATTTGGCCCTCAGACCTTCTTCAAATCAACAATCAAAGATGGACAAAACCACAGGTAACTTCTATAACAACTTATTTTAACACATGATTCATAATACCCCCTTTCTTATGTTGGCTCACTTCTGAAGTTGCACTGATTAATTAAAGCATGACTAATTACACCCTCTGGAGCTAAAATTGTGGGTATGCTGTATGTCTGCGCCAACTATTTAATTAAAATATTTTTTATTTGTGACGTTATATTACATACATATACATTACACATATATATAAAACACTTAATCACAGCATGATTCCGCTAAAAATGTATGTAAGATAAAGATGCAAAGCCCAGTCAAAACCTATAAAAAACAGTGAAACCACTAAAAAGAACCCTTCCAAAAGTAGGGAACCTGCCACACAACACTGAATGTCTCGAGGACATTGGTTAACAAGGGAGGGGTGCAGAGTCTGTTCCCATCTCACCCACCTGTGCTTGCTGTGGGCCGCAGCTGACAGCCACAACCTCCTTAATGAGCTTCTTCTCCTTCATCTTGACCGCCTCCTCCACAGCGATCTCACAGAAGGGGTTCATTGAGTGCTTAACGCCATCCGTCACCACGCTACTGTTGTCCGGCTTTACACGGATCTGAGATGGAAGAAAGCCACAGGACAGAGTAACTACGGGGGTTGAAGATGAATAACAAACACTCTAGATAGCCTGGATTCTAGGGCAAACTGTCAGACACGCAGACAGACAGACTCACACAGTAAGTGAGCCAGCACGGTGTCTTAAAGGTGAAAAGGCAAGTGATTCATGTTTGAACAGGAGCCCTGTAGCTGGCAAAATATGTATTCATTTTAAAGGTCTCTCAATCAAAACAATGGATGGTAAACAGACTTTTGATGAGGTTGGGAAGTTGCATGGAATTATGGGAGATGCAGTTTTTATTGTTAAACACCATCCCCGATTAGAATGCATCTGTTCACGGACAAGTTACAAGTAACCCTTGTAGGTTATTCACTTTACATTTATTAATTTCATTCTAATAAAATAGCTGCGGTTTCCCCAGCATAACAACGTTTCTCTTGATTAGATTTGTACTGGAAGCGGACCAGTTAGCTAGTGAGCCAGCAAGCTAACATTAGCCAGAAGTTAAAATCCCACTATCACAATATATTTCACATATCAATGTCACCTTTTGGATGTTTTCAACACCAGGGTGGATAGGGTTTTTTGGAACTGAAAGATTTGGCAGGGAGGAGATTTTCGGTTGGAGTGAACTTATTCGTGGGTTAGCCCAGTGCTGTTGACCATGTTCACCATACCTAGAGATTGGCATGGTTTTATTTCAGTTAGCTTAAT
>NC_045738.1:15415806-15416935 GCF_008692095.1 Etheostoma spectabile | reverse complement strand
ATTTGCATTGAGAGATGATTTTATGGAAAGTTCCCCATGCCTATCTATCTCTAGTTATGGTGAAAGATATGTGTTGATGTGAGGTTATTTTTAATTACAAAGGCAAAGGGAACTTTATCAGGATGCATAGTATTCTAGGTGAATGAAATAACTGGCCTTTAAAAATAAAAATGTGCTTGCCTCTGTGGGAATCTAACACAGGGGTGTGTATACTTATGACCCTTGTATTTTAAGGAAGAACATTTATTTATAAAAATACATTTTTTATTCACAAAGAAAATTGGTGTCCTTAAAAAGTTGGATTTCCCTAAATTTTCTGAATTAAGCAATTAAGATCAATTTCCAAAAAATGGTTTGTTATTGCTCTTTTTAATCAACTTTAGCATCGGTGTGTAAACTTATTCAAGTCATTGTGATTAATCGCAAAATGATGCTGTGGGGCAAAAAAAAAGCAGTATTATGGCTATGAGTATTTCTTTCTGTGACATTGTATGATTTAGACCAGAGGGAGAAAGGTTGTATGACGCCACTAACAGGCGACTAAAGGAAACGTCCCGTGTCAAAATTAAAATAACAGATTTCTCTGGGTTTGTAATTGGAATGGAAACATTTAGGATAGTGTAAGAACACAACTTATCAAAATATATAACATAGGTGTGTTTGTTTTTTTAGACATTTTAATGCAGAAATGTTACATATTGTACCTTTAAGAGGACTCAATCTCACACAACAGCATATGTAAAGCAAAAAAAAAATTTATTTCCAAACAATACAAAAATATTTAAACATACAAACAATAAAACTGAACTGTTTAATTGAATCACCTTCCTGATACAATTGGATTAGGTAAGCAGAAGAAAGCTAGAGATGTGTCACTGCAAAGATCATGCTCAGGGCAGCTAAAGATGTTACATGAACAAACACAGATTGATTACAGTTTAGCCTATTTCCCTTAGTACATTCATGTGGATTTTTTTTAAATGTAGTATCTTTTCTTTCATTGTCCATATTATTCATGTGGATTTGTTTGTTGTAGTTATTATAATCCTGTTGTGATGTATGTGTATGTGATGTCTGTAGGCTACTGGTACCTTGAATTTCCCCTTGGGGATCTATCTATCTATCTATC
>NC_045738.1:15413669-15415796 GCF_008692095.1 Etheostoma spectabile | reverse complement strand
TCTATCTATCTATCTCTATCTCTCTCTCTCTCTCTTTATCAGGGGTGAGAAAGTGTCCTCGCTAGAGGTGAAAGAAAAATTGAGATTACAATAATTATGTGACTGTACCGTACACCATTGTGTAGAAGCCGAAAAGCTGATATAAAAGGTGAACATGTCAATAATTCAGCTAGAAAGACATTAGGTTACATAACTAGAAAACATCAACCTTACAGCTGGTTTTCAGCATGAAATCGTACAATACAGCGTTGCTAACAATAATCTAAATTATTCATCATGCTGCATGCTGTAAAATGACCATATGAGTTTAGCTGCAGACTGATAGGCGAGCACTGCAATACGTGAACAGGTTATTGTGTTACTTAGCTCTTGTGCCACAGACAGCTGATGTCAACAGGCTAACGTTAGCTAACGTTACGTGAGCTGAACACAAAAAGTCAAGTAAATGGGTAAAGGAAAAATATTTTAAAACATAAATACGCTTGTTGAAAGGACATTACCTTAACAGCGTAGTCAATGACACGCTTAACTCCGACGAGGACACGACCAGACATGTTTGCTGAAAGGTGTCTATGCAGTAGTAGTCAGCTAACGACCGCAATGAACCCTCACCCAAGGAGGAGAGGTCGGAATTATTTTAGGGTGATTCCAGAGGAGGAAGCTGAGGGACCACCTCCTATTCCAGCCAATGAGAAGTGACAAGAATTGACGCTCTCTACACTGATTGGCTGAACTGCGGTTGATTCGTTGTCAAATTCAACTGAAAGTCAGTTGGTGTTGCCGTTTATGTTAGCTAATGAATGACAAACAAAAACTTATTTAGGATATTTGGGACATCGTGTTAAATCAATTTTAATGGGCACAATCGGTTGTCTGTTGGTTTAAATTGCTCAAACTGTGGGAATTACGAAAAATCATCACTGAATAAAGTGTTGTCCCTCCTTTTCGGGTCGTAAACAAAAGCCGAAGAAGAAACGTTCCGCTCTATGTGTGGCAAAGTTCACGGCAACTGGGTTGTCAAGTCACACAATAGGCCTACATGGCACGTTACGTATAAGTATGGATTTTAACACAACAAACTACAGCCTCTAACATGACCAACATTTTGAATTAATACCTTTCGGGCTTTCCCATTCAAAGGTTGTCAAAACGGGACAGTAGTGTTTTGGACTGTATTAGTTTTAGCTGTAGGACGATTATAACCTTGGTCTATATTGCCAATAAAACTGATTTTGATTCTTGTATATATTATATTATACATTTTTTTGTAATTTTGTTAATGTGGTAGTTTACCACACGGGCAGATAATGTGAAACAGCGCCCTCTGCGGTCACAGTTCCTGATGGCTCACAGTTTTTAGTGGAACACCTGTGACCAAAAACTGTTGGGTATATCCAAAGTCAAAATTCCCTTATCAAACCACTACTAAACTACCACAAATACACAGTGTATTTTGAAGATGGCTGGGGAGTTGAATGGATGAAAGCTTCAAAAATAAACGTCAAAGCGTTTGACAAGTGATGGTGAAAGAGTATTACAAATTAACAAAAATAAACAGAAGACATGTTCAATGCTGGGATGAAGGAGACGCTGCATTTTGCAAGGACAAAGTAGTCCTTGTGTTATTCTGGATAATGTGTATCATAAACATTTTTATATCTTGTTCAAACGTGGGACAAACCAGTCACTTTTTATACTCTCAGGACACTATTCCGAGTTTTTGTTTCTCTGTTTATGTCTTTCCCATGGATGACCAACATCCCAGATATGAATTTGGTCTACACGAACAATCCCCTGGTCTTTATGTAGAAAAGATGAAGCAAAGTCTCCCCTTTTTGCATTTCCATGTGAAAACACATGAATAACAAATCTGTGAAATCTCCTATTTTTTCCACATACACAAAGAGAATAAAGCTTTCACACATCTCAAAGTGGGGTTTAAACTACTTTATTGCGTTACCTAAAATGTCTAAAACGCTTTTAACACAGTGGTGCAAAGAAAATGAGAAGCAATCTTTCAGCAATGTAATAATGTTTCCCTTAACCTTACTGAATCGGAAGCTACGAATCGTTGCTTCGTAGGCTACACTCATTCATTCAAACCTTTATTTAACCAGGATAAAAAAC
>NC_045738.1:15411723-15413659 GCF_008692095.1 Etheostoma spectabile | reverse complement strand
TAAAAATCTCTTTTACAAGAATGTCCTGGCAAGTGGCAACCGCACGGTTTCAAATAGACACAGAGACACTTACAAGTAAATACATAAACACACTATCACTCGTATTCAAACAACAATGTCATCATAAAAACCTGGGTCTTAAATCAATTTATAAACAGTGACATACAGACTGCCTTTCTGCAAGGTCCTTTAAAAAGCCTTTAAAAGAATGAAGTGAGACCAACTCCTTCAAACTGTAATTGCTTTGAACGCCTTAAATCTGTACATCGTCCATTCTGCGCCAGCTGATGGAGTCAGCTCGGGTTATCCCAGCAGTCACCCAGTTGCAGCAGCGGTCTCCATTTTAACTTCGACACCGAGCCACACCTCACGTGTCCTGGGCTGTCTCTCTCACATGACCCGAGTGTTTGTTCCCGTGATCAGCACTTCCATCTCCGTCTGTGACACCGAATATCACTTTTTATTATAACCCTGATGGATATGCTTGAACAGAGTCTGGACAGCGCAAGGTAATCGACAGTCGCCCAAAATGGCTAACTGGGACAAGCTAGCTACAACATGCTATTTCGGATAGCTAGTTTACGACGCTAACTCAGGCCTGACCTAAAACTGTTGTTAAAATGAATTCAAGCTAAAGACTGTAGTTAAGTTTGAAAGAGAAGTGGAAGACTTTGCAAGCTGGATAGCTGTCTAGTCGTATCCTAGAGGACCAATGTCCAGTTGTGAAAAACATGATAATGAGTAGTTAATAACAGTAACGTTATGATAGCTACGTTAGCTTAGGCTAGGCATTAAAACACAAAACAAGTGCATCAGCCACGGCACGTTAGGTAACCTGAGGACAGTAGCAATGTTGTGTTTTTACATTGCAACTGTGCTGTTGGTTGACTGGCGTCTTGCACAAGTTTGCCATCAGCTAAAGCAAAGTTGAGGGTCAGTAATTATATTTATTTTATCAGGAATATCACGAACGCTGGTTGCGTTGAAACTGAGTTAACGTTATTTGTTTTTTGGGGTTTGCAGCCAAGAAAAGCAAGAAGAAGAGGTTGTCCAGACATCTGAAGGTAAGTATGTAACGTTGCCTATTAAGCAGTCATTGACATCTGGCACCTGCGCACTACATTTTGGATAACAAATAATACCCGAAAGTATTCAATTCCATTAAATGTTTTTTTATAGAAGTTATCAAAGGACGCTTTAGCGATAAAGTAGGTCTTGACCACACTCATTTACATAGACCCAACTATTCTTGCAAGAGCATTCGGTGCGACAGATGCGAGGACAGACTTCCTTTTAACAGGCAGACACCTGGGTCTAGGTGGGCGGCCATCTGCCTCAATCACTTGTGAATAGAGAGAGAGAGAGATTTAGAAATAAATATTCTGTATATAATTTATATAAATCATTTATTATTTATATAAATCAATAATAATGTTGTCATGATGTTGGCAAATTGTATTTTGATGCTTAGGCAACATTGTTATTGCAAATTGTTAGTGCACATGTTTCATAAAGAACTAAAATGCACTCCTGTAGTTTTTTTTTTCTGCTGCTAAAATATAAATAAATTCTACCTTCACCTCACGGGGAACCTAACTTATAACGATCAGTGCTTTGTTAAACGTCTACTTATGCCCTGTCTTTTGTTGTCTGTTGTCTGTCCCTTGTCTGTCTTATGCTCTACTTTAAGTAGTAATTGCACTTTATGTGTAGTCTATAATGTGTGTGTACAAAATGTAGCCTGTATCGAATGCCATTTTGATATGTTTTCGTTTTTATATACTTTAAATGTGTAACTTCACATGATCCATGGTGACACGTTATGTTTCACTGTATACAGTGTAAATGGTTGAAATGACAATAAAACCAACGTGACTTGATTTGAGTAAAGCTGCTTTTAATTGAAAATGAGTGAGAGAGAGAGAGAGAGAGAGAG
>NC_045738.1:15406801-15411713 GCF_008692095.1 Etheostoma spectabile | reverse complement strand
AGAGAGAGAGAGAGAGAGAGAGAGAATTGCCCAGCAACTACATTAATACATATGTGTAATGAGGTGTGTAAGAAAATGTAGCGTTTATTTTCTTTTCTTTGTAAACTGCAACATGCAGTGGTGTTGTTTTAGGCAGCTGAACTCAGGGCTTGATAGATGTCTTTATTACTTTTGGTTCCTTTCCATTCTCACAACTGGCTTTTTCTGTCCTCTTTCCCCCCTGGGATGGAACAGGAGAAGAGCAGACAGCTGTTACAATAGCCAGTGTTCAGCAGGCTGCAGCATTTGGTGACCACAACATACAATATGAGTTCCGCACTGAAGGTGGTCAGGTAAGTTACTAATGGATGGAATTGTGGCACAACTTGTGATTGTTGTTTCTTATTGCCACTGTCAGAAATTCCCCTAATGTGGCCCTACTGCATTAGCGGAAGAAGTATTCAGATAGTTTACCTAAGTAAAAGTAGTAATACTATAGTATAACAATACTCAGGTAAAAGTCCTACGTTTTAACTCAAGTAAAGTCCAAAGTACCTGCATCAAAATATAGTTCCAACATTAAAGTGCTCATTATGCAGAATGGCCCATTTCAGAATCTTATATATTATTACTGGACTTTAATTAGTAATGCATTAATGTGGTAACATGGAGCTAATGTTAACTACTTTATTCACTGCTGGGTAGATTGATCTATAATAACTTAGATTCATTTATTTGTTGATTTACATACAGTGGCGCTCATAAGTTTATGAACCCATGCTAAAGTTGACACCAGTTTTCTTTGTGAATGAGTAACGTATCGTAAATAAATAAATGTTCTTCCTTAAAATACATGGGGCATAAGTATACACACCCCTATGTTAAATTTGCATAGAGGTAGGCCGATTGTTATTGTTAAAGACCCGTTATTTCATGGATCCAGGCTTCTATGGGAATTTAACAGAGAGGTGTGTATACTTATGCCCCCTGTATTTTTAGAAAGAATATTTATTTATTAACGATACATTATTCATCAACAAAGAAAATTAGTGTCCTTAAAAAGTTGGATTTTCCTAAATTTTTTGAATTAGGCCATTAAGATCAATTTCCAAAAGACGTTTTTTTTATTCCTCTTTTCATTCAATTTCCAAAAGGTAGAATTTTTCCTTATTTTTCTAAATGAAGGCATTAGGATCAGTTTCCAAAAGCTGTTTTTTTATTCCTGTTTTTAGTCAACTTTAGCATGGGTTCATAAACTTATGAGTATTGTCATAATAACCTAAAGCTGCAAAATAACCAGTAACTAAATCTATCAAATAAATGTAGTGGAGTAAAAAATACCATATTTGCCTCCGGAATGTAGTGGGGTAGAATAATAAAGTTGCATAAAACCGGAATTTTCAAGTAAGTACAAGTACCTCAAAAACTTTACTTAAGTGCAGTACTGGAGTAAATGTACTTAGTTACATCCCACCCTAATGGGATGTAGTTCTAACGTTTCAGGGTGAGATTGCATCTGTTCAGCACTCAGAACAGAAAACAGAACACTTCAGAATTATTGTCAGGTTGAATAAACGACCATGGACAACTTGTGCAGAGACATAATAAGCAACCGACAGAGCTTCACATTACATATTGACGTATGTGGTTGAATGGCTTTAGTTGCATGCAAAGCACAACATGACAGTGGTAGTAGATCATGTGATATGTGTAAGCGCTGTCACCTCACAGTGAGGAAAAACCTTAGTTCCACTCACAAACATTGAGAGGAACTCGGGGGGGCGTTTTTAAATAAAAACATAAATAGACATGGGTCATTAAAAGTACTTGAATTTATAGATTTTCTACAAAATATAAATTGAAGTTCTATACAGTATATTGTTTTGCTGTGCTGTGTTAGTGAAGAGACCACATAGTCCACCACCATAGTACCGCAGCACAATTGAAGTGTTATTCTCTCTCTTTTTAAATTATTTTGTTTGGAAGCTTCTGTGAAACCTGCTAGTTTCATTTTAAAAATGATCAGAGTTGGAACAATAAGTAACCTTGATCCGTGTTTCAAACTAAGGCATGCTGGGTCCTTGAATTAGAGGAAATTGTCTCTGAAAAGTCCTTAAAAAGTCCATGAATTTGATATTTAAGAAGGTGTGAGAGCCCTGTATTCACTCAAGCAGTGGTTAGTGAAGGACAGTGGGACAGTGATGCAATAAAACAACAATTTGATTCATATACTCTATATGAAATTGTGTGCTATTGAAGTTGGTTTATCCTTTTTGTGATAATTTACACCGGAGGGAATAAAGTCAGTGATCCATGTGGCTCACTTGGCGTAAACAAGGCGATGGTGAGAGATCATGTGATTGCAGTCTGGTCTGGGATTGGCATGGGGCCGCTGTCACATGTCAGTCAGGAGGAGAGTCACATGATGGAGGGATACAAATACTGATTCTTGGAACAAGAGAACTCACTTTTTTTAACTTGTTTTTTTAATTGAATCAGGCACATTCTGAAGCATAAGCAAATTGAGAAGGATACAATATGCTTATGCTTCAGAATGTGCCTAAAGTGAGATGAATGCACCACTGCGATAAGGATTATAGGGTTAGGCTGAATGGAAGCCATAGATATGCTAAACAAATATACAAGTCAGGTAAGGCTTGATTTGTACACAGTATGCATGTTAAACGGACTATAGTAAATTATATCAAAACATTTTTTTGCTCACTTTGTTTTCCTCTCATTCTCTCTCCCCCTTGCAGGTGACGTACCGTGTTGTTCAAGTGACTGACCACCAGCACCTCGAGGGAAGAGACGATGGGGGAGGAGCAGTGAGTGTCGTCTCTACAGCCGCCTTCACTGGGGCTCCTCAGGCTGTGGCTCAGGTACCAACATCTCCCCCTTTTTTTTATTGATCGAAGATAACCCACTGGTAATATGGACTGTTTTTAAAGACTAACTGCACGCTTTAGTCTTAGTAATGCGACGGTCTTTAAAAGGGAAACCACCTAAACTAATAACTTAAATACAATATATCATTTCTGTGGCTGAGGAAAGTTTAATCAATATTTGTCAACATGAGCTGCTCTCTCTCAGCTTGGAGCTGCTCCACAGACAATGACAAAGACCCACAGAATTTTTATTTTTTATTTTTTATTTTTTTTAATACTTAAATGAGCTGTATTCTATTGTAGTGTTCTCAATTCTAAAACAGTGTCATCTATAACATCTTTCCAATTCACTGTCTATGAAGGAGTTCCAGACTTTGATACTATATTTTACAAATTGAGAGTTTCAGCACTCTAGTTTTTTGGTTTGAGAGCGAGTCGTTTACGTTTATATTTGAGAACGGGTTAAGTTCCCCTTTAAGAAGGCTGGCGGCATTTTACCTTTTATCATTCAGTCTGCCTTAAGAAATGAAAACCAACGATTAATTAATCCTGCTAACAAGTATTGCCTCTGTAGACGGATGTTGCTTGCTTGTGCCATAAAACCCGATGTTGTCCAAACATGAAAGAGACATAGCATTATACAGAGTGACATATTCCTTCTTTGTCATTAAAGTTGCAGGAGTGAGTAATTTTTCTGAGCTTCTCAAACTAGCAAAGCAGTATAAAGAGTGAGGAGTGTGTCTGAGCATGACACAGAGCTACTCACGGAGATTAAAAATGCAGTTGCAGAAGGGTTACAGAATAAGGCACACCAGCAAATTCAAAAACATACAATTTTCCTTGCAAGAGCAGATCAGATTTGTTTTCATTTGCAGTACACTAATGTCTTCACTGACCTTGCTGGTATCTCTGCTAACAAGATCACTGCTGCTTCTTTTTCCTCCCTTAATCCCAGATGTCAAACTACACTGCGTCTTACTTGGAGGGTCTAGAGGGGATACCAGTATTGAGTCTGACAAAGACCAAAGTGTGCGTTTACCTGCTGTGACTGCTCCATTGCTACTTGTTCGAGCCTTGCCTCTGTCTCCCTCTTATCTGTCACAGGCTGTGATCCAAAACCCTTTCAGTAATGGTGGAAGCCCAGCAGGAGAGGCGGTGGGAGGGGAGACGCGCTTCGCTTATTTTCCCGCAACTGCGGTGAGCGACGGGACTGTGTCTGTGCAGGCTGCCACGGACCCTACGCTAACACAGGCAGGGGGTGAGTCAGTTCTCACACTCAATTTGGCTTGAAGATCGTGGCAGTGTCACTGAAAATAATGGCTAAATTAGCCCCATAGCAAACAGGAGTGTTTTGAGTACCATAATGAGAGAACAACGGTCCTTTTTTCAGTAGTTGTTAATGAACCAAGATCCCCGCAGCTTTGGCTGATGTGAAAGAAAGTAGGGCTAAATAAACTCTAGATTATAAATTGGAATGCCCTGTTTTGGCGAGTACTGTCATTGAAATATGATTTCGGAAATAGGTAGACATGGTGTTTCCCTTCAACAGTGGCTCAGCATTTTTTTTTAAAGTGTTTTGAAGTTTAATTAGATTCTCTACACTTTTGAACAATGAAAATATTTTCTTTCACACACACACCCAGCAACATATTTTGTTCAATTTAAAATTCTCTGCTCGGTAATATATATGATATATTAAAATATGCTTCCTCTAACAGTTTGTCAATGTAAAATATTATCTTAAATAAAGTCATGCAACAGATTCTCTATAACTTAGGATATCACTTTACCCGCTGCGCCAGCGGTATAAAACTGTAAACACTTCCTGTCTCCTAAACGGGGCGGCTGTGGCTCAGTGGTAGAGCGGTTGCCTGCCAATTGGAAAGTTGGGGGTTCAATCCCTGGCCCTACAGTTCCATGTCGAAGTGTCCTTGGGTAAGACATCGGGGTGTGAATGTGTGTGAGTGTTTTATCTGATGAGCAGGTGGCACCTTGTACGGCAGCCTTGCCCACTGTGTGTGAATGGTGAATGTATCCTGTATGAT
>NC_045738.1:15390325-15406791 GCF_008692095.1 Etheostoma spectabile | reverse complement strand
CTTTGAGTAGTTGTTAAGACTAGAAAAGCGCAATATAAGAACAGCACATTTACATTTACAAATGGGTGTGGCATCGTGTGTGGATGGATGAATTGTCATATTTGCATTAACTTCCACGACTTCCCCAGCTTTCTATTTGCTAACATTTAGATCACCTGTATTGCCAGATCTCGCGAGAGATTGTACCTGAGACAGAATCAGGTCTTTAACAAAGTTAGTTTTCTCCTGTTTTGTCCACTTGAAAAATACCGTTTTAGTTTTAGAATGTTTGGTAGCTACTGTATGGGGCTTGTGAAAAATGATTCTGATAAAGTACTTTGGTGATTTTTGGGGGAAAGAATCGGTCACATTCACTTTTCCTATTGGAATCAATACACTCAGGACCTGCCACTAGTCTCCTAGAGTGGCAGTGGTGAAACCCACTTGACTCTGAGTTGGGACGTCTCGGTTTGAAACTGTCTCTGGTTACACTGATCATATTTACTGTGTGCTTCATGTCACATGTCCACCGACTCTGCTGCTCTTCCTCTTTACTGCCATATCTCATCTTCTGTCTGCACTAAGTGTTCTTAAGGTTTTATTGTGGTGATCCAGATGAGGCTGGTGGACTGTCAAAGAGGATGGACAGGGTTTGGTCTACTTGTAGAGCAGGAAGTAGCCCCCCTGGCTCTGTCATACACAACCAGCATCTGCTTGTTCTGGTGTACTGTTGCCTAGATGGTGTTTATGGGAAGACCTTGTAATTAATCACCCCGTGATTCTGCTGGTGTCTGTGCTTTCTACCGCACTCTTGGCCCAGACTAGTGCTGTGCAGAGGCAAGAAACAGAGACCTGTACCTGCATCTTGAGACCCAGTTTAATCCAATCCAATCTGATCTGATGTTGTGTTTTACTTGTTCCTTTTTGGAAGAGAAAGGCATGCTTGTGGCCATAATGCACATTTGTGAGTGTGCTTCAGAAACGTTTATTTTCTTCATTGATTAATCTGCTGATTAGGTTCTTGGTGAATCGTTTGGTTTACAAAATGTTAAAAAACCTAATTAATATGCTTGTTTTGTCGAACCATCAACAGAAGCCATAGATACTTAATTTACCCTCATATATTGCCAAAAACAGCAATAAATCCTCTCATTTCAGAAGCTGAAACCAGAGAATATTTGGCATTTTTGCTTGAAAAATAACAAAACGATTAATGAATTATCAAAATAGTTGCTGATTAGTCAGTTGACAGAAAAATAATCTACTCATTGCAGCTCTAGTAGTAAAAGTGGCCACAAAACAAATGTAGCAGCACACAACACTACACTATTTAATTTTATTTGCCTTTAAGGTATCAAGCCCATTTAAACAAATAAACCCATAACATCTTTCCCAGCTGAACAATACAGGTTAGTACAGGTCAATTGACACGCCTCAATTTTAATTTGTATGATTCACGGCAGCACAAAACCCCAAACAGGAGGTGCTTGCTGCTTGTTGTGTTTTTTTCTTTCGGGTGTTGTGAGTGGCTGCCTGGTGATGCCACAGAACGGGAAGAAGACCATGAGGTTTCTTTGCTGTGGGTAACGGCTGAAGCCAGGGCCTTGCTGAAGGAAGTGGGCAGCTTTCTTTTCTGTGAGCTTGCAGCATTTAAAGCAGGCATGACACACTGGCTGAGGAGTGCACCGTAGTGCTTTACAAGCTGCCCTGTCTTAGGTGAGGTGAGGTGAGGGATAGTGGAGGAAAGTGCATTGTACTCTGGCAATGCGCCACATTCTGACAAGACTGGATCCAGCGTTGGGGAGTGGTTGACCTTCTACGAAGTATCAAAGTGTTGTCCTTGTGCAAACATCAGCTTGGCTTTCTCGCTTTTTTAACAGTATTTTTAACCAATAAAGACCCTCTTTTTTAAAACAAGCAATTCGGTTAAAACAGACCTCAATATCATGCAACCATGAAACTGCCTGCTGCCAGAGAACACTGTAAAGGTGGGTTTGCTATGGTGAGGAAATTTCCCCACAGGTTAATAAACCTGTGATAACACCGGTGAACCGGATAACATCGTAAATGCACCACGGCTGTGTCTCTCCCACTCTCCGTGCAAGCTTTTGCTGCGCTGCTCATTTTGACAGCTGCGGGGATGAAACAGGAGGCAGAAGTGCTGCCATAGACTGTATATAAATATGATGTTAACCATTTGGGCTGTTTAGAGATTGTGGAATTGTGCAGTTCAACAAAGAATGGTTTATATTAGAAAAGATCCTTTTTATTTTTTATCTTCTATGTAGATGCACTACCTTACAAATCACAGCGGTAGTCAAGAATGATTCATTATTTACAAATAGAGCTATTTATGTAATCTTTTAAAAATTACTTTTTTTTTTCTTCATATTGCAATATATATCGGAGGGAAAAAAATATCACAATGTCAGTTTTTTTCCTATATCGTGCAAGCCTAACAGACATCCACTTGGACTCAAGGATGACCTGATGAGATTTTTTTTTAGATCAAAGGTCAAGGTCACTGTGACCTCACAAAACACATTTTGGCTGTGCGTGCGTCCGTCTGTCATTGTCCATATTCATGGCTACAACTTTGTGTTCTATCCTGTTCCTCTGGTAGTCCACCACAAGCTGATCGGTTCTGCTGATATTGGGCTTCAGGTGATTGTTGTTGCACCATGTGACGAAGCTCTCTATCAGTCCTTTGTAAAAATAGTCTCTAATAAACATAGCTTGTTTCCCAAAGGAAAGTAATCACTGAAATCATACATGTCAATAAAGGAATAATTTCTATTTTGCCAAAGAAATTCTTGCAAATTGTCTGGTTCTTGGCAGAGGTATGAAACCATTACATGGTAATTCTAGTTTTAAAGAGGTAGTAAGGTTGAAAATATTATATATAGGTTTTTGGGATGACGTCTTTAACCTGATTTTTAGTATTTCAAAATAATGTGTCAAAAAGTGAAATGTCCTGTTATCTGGTGCTGCTGGGGATTTGTATCTTACAGGCCTCATAGCAAAGCTGAAAGGGGTGGTTTCTGCATGCTCTACAGTGGAGTATGTGCATCTTTTTTCTTTTTCTTTTTACTAAGTAACGGCTGTTAGTTGTTGTGAGATAGTTCATGAGAACAACCTGAGTCCGTCTTTAATGCCCATATGCCCTTCTGTCTCCTTTTTCCTCATTGCTAACTGATGACTGCCATGCCTTCCACAGGTCAATTTTATGTGATGATGACCCCACCTGATGTCATTCAGACAGGCACCCAGCGAACCATCGCCCCACGCACACAGTCCTACCCTGCGTGAGTATCGGCGCTGTCAGTTGCTGTCAGACAGCATTGATGTTGCATTCTGAGATACAGCTATTTCCAATTACAAACCGTTGGTCATTACTTGTAAAACACTTTTGTTATCTTCAATGGAAATGCCACTCAAAATAAGCCATTTGATGGTTATGGCACACAATTTGTGAATTGCTTTTGAATGGGTTTAGAGCTGGCATTCACAGCAATGAATTATTTAATTTCAGGTACGACTTTTTGTCATGGTTTTAACCCTTTAATGCCAGAATTACACACATTTAAATCAACATTCACACATATTGAGTAAACAAATCATGCTGAATTCACTTAAATCTAAATGCTAAGAGGAAGGGGCTGGCGGAAGTTGGAAACGTGCAGGGATTTGGTGATTGGCAGAGGTCTTTGCAGAGAGAAAGAGCACCAAAACCTGTTTGACTATAAGACTAACATAAGGCTCAGTTTATGCTGCAACATGAAATGTGACTGTAGTTGCTGTCTTCCTGCTTTACAACACTCTGTGTTGCTGCCCAAGGTGTCTGTCGTCTCTTGAGTTTACTGGGAAGGTTGTTTTTATACCAAGGATGTATTTATTTTATTTTTTTACCCCATCCTGGTTTTTATCCTTCTCCAAAATCTTTGTTGTTCATCCCTAAAATTCACGACATGCATCATTTTAATCACGCATCAAAAGACTGACTCTCTCAACTGTTAGCCACATGCTGGTGATTGCCGTGATTAAGATAATCAGCAGTCTCATGTGAGCAAAGAAGACAAACTGAGTTATCATTTTAATTGCGCGATACCTGCCTTGTTCTGGCCTACCACGAATACTTGTATAGAAAAAGAATTCTAACCAGCTTTATTTCAGATTCGGAGTTCACTTGAGAGCCAAAAGCACACAAAAACCTGAGCATACAGTGGTGCTCAAAAGTTTACATACACATGCTTAAGTTGACTAAAAAGAGGAATACAAAAAATCATGTTTTGGAAATTTATTTAATACCTAAATTAAAAATGAGGTAAATCCAACCTTAAGGACACCAATTTTCTTTGTGAATGAATAACGTATTGTAATAATAAATGTTCTTATTTAAAATACAGGGGTCAGATATACATACCCCTATGTTAAATTCCCATAGAGGCAGGCAGATTTTTATTATTAAAGGCCAGTTATTTCCTGGATTCAGGATATATGCATCCTGATAAAGTTCCCTTGGCCTTTAGAATTAAAATAGCCCCACATCCTCACATACTCTTCCCCATCTTAGAGAAGGCATGGGATACTTTCTATAAAATCATCTCTCAATGCAAATCAAACCAGGTATTAGTCTAACTGAAATAAAACCATGCCTATCTCTAAGCATGGTGAAGAGTATGTGATGATGTGGGCTATTTAATCTAAAGGCCAAGGGAACTTTATCAGGATGCAAATATCCTGAATCCAGGAATAACTGGCCTTTAATAATAAAATCTCGCCGCCTCTATGGGTTTAACATAGGGGTATGTATACTTATGACCCCTGTATTTTAAATAAGAACATTTATTTATTTACAATACGTTATTCATTCACAAAGAAAATTGGTGTCCTTAAAGGTTGGATTTTACCTCATTTTTAATTTAGGTATTAAAATATTTCCAAAACATGATTTTTTTATTCCTCTTTTTAGTCAACTTAGCATGTGTATGTAACTTTGAGCACCACTGTATAAGGCTGATGAACGTCATTTTCTTTAAGGTCCTTGTTTGGAAATAACAAAAAGCACAGCATTTGCTTATTTGGTCACCCAATGAACACGTGACCATTTATTGAATTTAATTAGCACTGACCTAAGTAGAAATTCCTCCATTTCCCCCCCTCCCCCCAGGCTTATTCTTAACCTTGAACACGTGAAATGTCATAGTTATTTAGCTTGAGCACCTACATGGAGTGAATACCAGTTGTTTTGGGACACAATATACTAACACTGCTTGTTCTAGCTAGCACATAAGCTCCAGTTTAGCTCATGATAGTTATTGAACACACACACACACACACACCACCCCCACACACACACACCCACACACACACACCACACACACACACACACACACACACACACACACACACACACACACACAGAAGACAGACACCACACTATTAACTGTCTCTTTCTTTCATTTATCATTTGCCAGTTTGGGTAAAACAGTATAAGGTGTGACAACAAGAATGTTGACTGCTTCTGTGATTCTGTGAAAACTTTAGTTTTCTCAAAGATTTAGGCTCCTTTGTTGCGGGCATCATTGCGTAAAGTTGTAAATCCGCCTTAAATTTGGCAGCAGCTCTGCTGCTTTTGATGTTGCTTGATATTCACAGCGTACAACCGACTGCTTTCCAGTGAAGAGTAAAGGACAAGCTTTGCTGCGGTGTACGTCTGCATTGCCATGTGTTGAAGTACAAAGTGAACTGTTTTTTTTTTTCTTTTTCACCATGCCTATCTGCAATATGTTTGTTCTTTTTATTTCCTGTTAGGTGAATACTTTACGATGATGACACAAGCCTCAGATTTTTATATTTAGGTGCAGACTAATTAAAAGTGACATTATCGTTGACATGTGAGTAAAATGAATGAAAATTTCCCACCCTATCTGCCGTTCGCAGAGATGAAAACGAGCTGCTGCAACATGAAGGTTTAAACTGGTGAGGACAGTTTGCACATTTCTTTCACACACTTTTATTTTATTTACTTATTTACAGCAAATGAACCAATCAAATTAGATCACAAGAAGAGAGAAGAAGCACACAAACTTCTGCCCTCCTCCCCTCTCTGCCCTTCCCCTCCCCCCCCATTAGTCCCCGGTGATTTTTCCTTCTCTTGATGTGTAAGACACAGAGGTAGCATTCTTTTCAGTGCTGACCCCGATCCATTATGGTTAGTTGTGCTGGTGGCAAACATGTTTCTCCATTAGGACTTTTAGGTCGTTCTCTATCTGGAAACATCTGGCTTTTATTTTAGTATCTTTTTTTTTTTTTAAGTGCCCTCTGTTGTAGTTGTTTGCGTTTTGTTCTCATTTAGTATTTGAGGGTTTTCTTATGAGCTCATACAAGGTGTATTTTTCTTGCAAATTTGACAGGAATACTAGGACAAATGAAGCCAATGAAAACCATGTGTTGTCAATCCCTTCTACATAATTGTTAGCACAGAAGTGGTTAACGGCCATTAAGGCTCATCTTTGTTGATATCATCCATAGAGAGAATATCAAGTCCAAGCTGCAGTCACTTGTATCTCAGTATACACTTAAATGACTTGTTGGCCCTGGCTTGGTGTAATACTGCAACCTAATGACATGGGAGTGCAGAAGGAGTGCCAATTGCATTTTCTCTTTCAAAATCAATATAAGATTACACAAATGTAGTCCTCGTCTACACCCATGCTTTAAATTATATGGATAAAGCACTTAAGTAGCGGGGGTTCATTTTCTGGATTTCTCTGGCAACAATAATTCTCATGAGCACTGATATGATGTGTGCCTCGGTAACTTGTTGAAAGCAAGAAAAAAATACTTTCCTGTAGGCCTGTGCATTTAGTTATTCATACAGTTGTCCACTTTTTTTTTTACACTCTGCAATCAGTACTGTTGGACTGAATCCATTATACAACTGAAATCCCATTAAGATGCATTGAGATACAAGACAGACTGCAGTTTGGCTTTGCTGACATATCTCAAACTGAGATATCAGCCGTCGAGTTGTTTTGATGGGTCACAAATTCAGAATAATGATGTGTCTCAGAAGGACAGACAAGGTGCAAGAATGACCTTACAGGACATTATTAACTTTATGCACCGGGTAAGCAGCAATGCAGCCAACATTATTTTTCTGCACTGAGTGAAGTATTAATTGTCTTCCATTAGTGAGACAGAAACATGGTTGAGATATTCAGTAGGCCACCGATATGTATTGTATGCGTTATTGGCCTGGCCATACTGTGGTGGGTGTTTTGATAATTCTTCCTGTCACGTCTCAGGGACTTAATTAAAAGAATACCTGAGGGGGGACCCAGGCAAGAGACAGTTGTGTCATTAGCCGCGAGCCCAGCTTCCAATAGACAGCATCTGTTTTTTAACAGTGTTGTAATTTAACAGCATAATAAAGCAGAGAGCTCCCTTTGGGCCACACCTGCGAAGAGGACAGCCAACCAGAATAAGAAGGTTGGACGGCTCTCAGTATTCCAGTCAAAGCAGCACAGCTTCGGGGCATCAGGGTGGCAAATGCGGCCTCATATGACTGTGCATCTTTCAGTGTTCCTACCAAAGGCACCACACAACTTCAGTAGCTCCTTTTTAGATAGCACACTTGTAGGGGCAAAGGCTGGGATTACAAAAGTCTTGGATTTATAGATTACAGTGAAGAATAGTTTTCAATGGTCACAGGATTAGGTGAATTTTGGGGGATTGGATTTGTTCCTGATTGTACGGTATTAAGAGATGGAAGATATTGTTGCATGTTGAAAGTGTTTTATTTCCTGTCTGTCTGCAGGAAAATGGATGGGCCGCGAACGCCGAGAGATGAAAGGAGAAGAGCGCAACATAATGAAGGTGGGTAATTAACTATGATTGTGGCTTTTGATTTCATCAGACAGTTCAGTGTGGTGCCTAAATGGAGCATTTTTTTGTTGAAAGGAAATCACCAAGCCCTGTCAAAATATTCTATTAAGAAAAGATAGCATATGTGTACGGAACGGCCACCTGAGGGTGATGTTGAGCTGTCAAAGTCAGGCAGTATTTGGCCCATGGTGCAACCACTAAATGATGAGATGTATGAAATTAAAACATGGTTCTTAAAACCAGAATTACCACTGATCTCTCAATCAAAAAAAGAATCAGTAAATACTGCTTATATTTATATATTATATTATTATTATTATATAGTTTTTTTATTTTTTATTTAACCTGTTTCTATTTAACATTCCATCAGTTGAAAGGCGGCGAAGAGACAAGATCAACAACTGGATTGTCACGCTTTCCAAGATCATCCCAGACTGTAATATGGACAGCACCAAGACGGGAGCAGTAAGCACTTCACTCTGCACTGCTGCTAACCTTTCACTGACGTTTTGGTTTTCAAATGGTCACCAATCATCTCTGTCCTTTTTAGAGCAAAGGAGGCATCCTGTCTAAAGCTTGTGACTACATCCGCGAGCTCAGGCAAAGCAACCAGCGGCTGCAGGAGAGTCTGAAGGAAGTGGAGAGGATACAAGTGGACAATGAGTTGTGCAGGCAGCAGGTATGACTATCAGTGTGTGTTGTTGACTACAAATATTGGCATCAATGACATTTCTCGGACTTAAATAATGGGTAAAGAAGGCCTATGAATGATAATGTCAAATTCTTCGTTTGAGGTGGCTGGCTGTAGCAGATAAATAAAGTCACAAATAATAAGGCAGCCATAGTGGGCTGCATATGTGTCTGTGAAGATTGCAACTGCATTGAATCAATTTGTTTGCTTTGGAGTGCATTGCAACTTCCTTTCACTTAAGTCTCAGGAGCATGAAATCCACCTTGCCCCATATGCATCTTCATTTCTCCAAAACAGACCCCCCGAGAGACTTCAGGCTGTGTAGCTGATCATCATAGCCTGATAAAGAGGATCAAAAGAGTTTGCGCTTATATAATGAGAAGTGTTACCTGAAATCAGCGCTTTGAGAGACTGCAGGAATAGTAGACACGGGGGTTATGTGAGAACTAACTGCATGCTAATGCCCTCAAAGTATTGTGAAATATTGCAGCTCTGAGGCTGCCACATGTCCCCATTGAATCCCAGGTCTGCGAGGCTCTCTGCAATATATTCTTATTCTGATGCTCAAAGCTCAATATCCTTTTCCCAGTCCCTCAGTGGGGAGGCAGAGAATTCGGGATTCACCCAAGGGAAATGTAGTGAAGTTGACATACCTCAAGATTTGATTTGATGCAGTAGGTTGTGGACAGGGGTTTCTTCGCAAAGAGCTGTACATACATCTCTTTAATCCCAGGGATTGAATAGCCCTGTGTGTACATTACACACAGCCAGCACTCTCAGTCTCCAAACGAAAAAAGTTTGGTCTGTAAACTTGGAGCAATATTTTGCTGTCCCAGGGATGAAGATGTTGATAATGAGATTTTTTTTTATTTTTTTATAAGATTGAAGAGCTGAAGAACGAGAACGCTTTGCTTCGAGCGCAACTCCAGCAGCACGGCATTGAGATGGTTGGAGAGACACCGCCGCAGTGAAGCAGAGACAAAAAGAACAGGGAGTGGCACCACCACTCAGACATATACCCGACACGTTGGAAAAGAAGGCGAGATGGGAGTTATGAAGAATCACTTTCTTTTTAGTGAATGCACCCTTCCCTGAGCTCCCAGGTGGCAAACCCCTTAACTGGCGAAATTGTGGCTGTACTTGACTGTTTCAATCCTATTGAGATAACCACCTGTTACAACTCAGTAGAAATGTGCTCCAAGAAAAGCTGCCCACTCACCGCCATCAGAGTGCTTTACTAGCACTATGAAAGACAACCTCTGCTGAACTCTTCCCTTGTTTTGTATTTATATAGCCTCACTCATGGACTATGGTGTTTGTCATTTAATTTTGTTCCCTCTCAGTGAATTTATCCCCCCCCCCAAATTGTTGATTATGATTTAGTTTGTGCTTCTATTCTGTTTGTATTTTTGAGTTCTGTATTGATATGTTGTTTTTAGCTGCTTTAATTTATTAGTCTGCTTGCTGACCCAAGCCTTTTTGGAGTCCAGTTACATTGAAGTTCATGCACCCCAGAGAACCAGATTGAATTTTAAGTGAGAAAACGGAAAAGGAAAGTATGCAAACCATGGTGATTTCAAAAACCGAAATAATGTTAAACACACAGCCTACCTGTACCCAAAGACAAACAAGGAGCTGTGCTGGCCGATGCTTCTGAGCTGATTTATGTAAATAGGATTTCTCGTGTGTTAATACAGATGTTACAGAATGTTAGAGCAGATTATCTCTGGGAGTAAACAATCAATAACTCATTAAATTCATGCTGACCCTTTGTCATAATAATTACCAGGAAGTGTGTGCAATCTTGAAACTTCATTTGAAAGAAATAGTGGTATACTTGAATTGTTGGGCATTTGCTTAACGAGAAAAATAACTCAAAAGTCAACAAATTGCTGGTCAAGTTCCAACTGTTCAAATGCTATTTAACTACAAATTGAAACGTATAAGTGTGGAACATGAAGACGATTAACAAACCCAGCGTGCTGGATTGTGGACTGGAGATGGGTGCGATGCAAATTCCAACTTTTGCCAAACTATACATAGATACTGTGGGTTTTATTTTCATCTTTTGTTCATGTGTGATTTACCGGTGTCTTAATATGTGTAAGAATAATCCCCACATGTTTCATTTCAAGCTGTTTGCTCTATTTTGGTATTGCAGCACTTCAAATGCAGCTCAACGCACAAGGGGGGAGGCCCCCTGGAGAGTGGCACTCAAGACTCTGCTCACTATGGAATAGGAGTACACAGAAATGTTGTGTGTCGAGCGCAACTCTGTTCTCCATGAAATGAAGGAATAGTTTGGAAGTAGGATAACTTGGATATGCTCACATATTTCTCCAACCACTCAGGCAAACAATAAGTACACTGTAATGGTTGTACAAACAGAAAAAAAGCCAATATTAACATTGTTGATGATTTTGTGAATGAATCTACATGATGGGTTTTTGTTCTGCTCTGGGCTATGTGAGTGAAAATAGAAGAGAGAGATCAAACTTCGGAGCCACTTATTAGAGCACCATTGCTTCTCCTTGTGTCAACAGCTCAGGATCCAGCAAAGCAAAACCAACACTCAGACCCCTGGCAAAATCAGGCAGACTATCACATTTTAATATCTCAGACTCTGCAAGTTAACAGCTTGCGCTTTGGAAGTGCTGTTCTGCTTCTACTGCTAGATTCAAACCTGATATGGATAGTGCAAATGTCTGATCTATCAAATGAGGCTCCTAGCCAAAGTTGAATGATAGATGTTTTTGCAGTAGAATATTTTTTTTTTTTACACCTCAGTGAGAGCAGAGCAGAAAGTATGAATGTGATGACATGAATAATGCTTTGGAAGATGGATGTTCTCAAATGAAAGGTCACTTGTGGCTAATTCTTTTTTCTAGCGTTTCTTATTTGAAATGGCAAAAGAAAGAAAAAAAGCCTCTTTTTCCTCTGTAGAAGCCTCACTGTTCTCAGGTTAGATTTTAAGACATCTTTTCTAAGAAAATGGTGGAAAATAAAACTTTAAACTAGCTAATAACCTTTATGGACTTTGGTTGTGGCTCATTGTCCTTCGACAAGTCTTGGACATATACACACATCCATTCTTTATCTTTGTGAAGTTGGTTTTCAGTCCCTCCTGTGTTTGTCCGTCAGTTGGTTAGCAGAATATTTTAAACATTATATATTTGAATCCTTGGCTTTGGCTAACAACTCCTAAACTGTGGCATATGAAAGCACAATCCATATTTTGCTTGCTTTCTCAGTTTTAGGCAAATTCAGTCATCACCCATTTAAACCTAAACATTGCATTTTTATTTTTTTTGCAAATACACATTTCATCAAACGTTTCAATCAAATTTAGTAATATTATAGCCCCTAAAAAAACATGATTTCAAATCTAAGTGGGGTTTCTCTGCATGCATGAATGCATGAATTTATTGGTCATAACCAAAGGGTAGGATAAGAAGATTCAGCTTATATCAGGCCCCCCCTTCTCACATTTTTAAGTAACAAACACATTTTCAAGGAAAAAAATTGACAATAAAGATAAACTAAATTATACAAAAACAATGAACAATTACACAGATTACTTTCTACATACATACATACTGTGCATGCTTACACCTACATATAAGCATAAGGGTCAGTACTTGGGCGGCTGTGGCTCAGTGGTAGAGCGGTTGCCTGCCAATCTGAAGGTTGGTGGTTCGATCCCCGCCCCTGCAGTCATTGTCGAAGTGTCCTTGGGCAAGACACTGAACCCCGAGTTGCCCCCGGTGCTGCGCATCGGAGTGTGAATGTGTGTGAATGTTTATCTGATGAGCAGGTGGCACCTTGTACGGCAGCCCCGGCCACAGTGTATGAATGTGTGTGAGTGGTGAATGTTCCCTGTAGATGTAAAAGCGCTTTGAGCAGTTGTTAAGACTGGAAAAGCGCTATATAAATACAGCACATTTACATTACTTACTGTAAATACAGTGCATTGCCACCCTAAGATGAATAATATCCTATATAATGATACTAATGATAGTCATCATCATCACTATTATCAACATACTCAGACAATAATACTACTCAGTTTCTGTATTTAACTAGTGTCATGTCTTTGAACCCTTTTTTTATTTAAAGACATTCATAATACGTTTTAATTCCTCTGGTAATGTGTTCCATGACTTCACGCCACAGACAGAAATGGACCTGCTTTTCATCACTGTGTTACAGGTTGTTTCCAATTGAGTTCACCTCTGAGGGCATAACCCCCTTCTCTTTCTCTAAACATGGTTTGTATGTTGGGAGGTAGTGGGTTATTTCGAGCTTTATACAGAACTAACAGTTTTCTGATTCACAAGGTCCATGAATTTCAGTGTTTTTACTTATTAAATAAGGGATTAGTATGATTTCACTATTCACAATTCGAATTGCTCTTTTCTGAACTGTGCACAATATTCTGTAGAGTGGTTGTGCAGGCATTACCCCAAACCTCAACACAGTAAGTTAAATAAGGAAGAATCAGTATGCTGCAGAGAGAATTGATAGATCTGTGGTTAGGAAAGTGTCTGACTTTACTCAACACCTCAATGCTTCTGGAAACCCACCGAGTCTCATCAGACTTTGATTCAAATATTGCCAAATCCTGATTGGTGTAAAGGTTCACATAACATCACCTTTTCCAATGGATACAAACACAGATGAAAGCACAAACACAGAAATATGTCAAAACAACCACAAATTGTGTTCCTGCCGGATTGCATCCCTCATCATGAGAAACTGATCGAGAAATAGGACCATGAAATTAGTGTGGCCTATTTAAGACTGACAAACTGTCTGATACTTGCACTTGAACAAATTTAGGTTAACACATCTACTCTGAGGGATCTGGAAAAAACAAATGATGGGGGTTTCACTAACAGCAACATGATCAATTTAGATGGCAACAAAACAAGGGTCCTGAGTCTTGATTAATACAATTCCCCATTGTATAAAGCTCCAATACAACTGGACATGGTAGGAAGGTTTATTCTCTAAAAATGCTCAGCCGAGCAGGATTCACTATATGGCAATGCAGTTCCAGGTGTAACATTTTCAACACATCCTCTGTTTTTAAAATAAATCCTGGAGAAATATGCTTCTTTGGGGAAAAAAAAGCTCCCTCTGCTTACACTTTAGTTCATCCAATCGATTGATCAACACACTGGTAAAATTGAAACCAGTAAGTAGTTAGAACACACAGAGGGCACCTTGGGTGAGTAAGATCAATGGTGGATAAAAGGCGCATCTAAGCCTTCAGTAAGATTGAGTTTGACTTTGCAGGTCAAGGCATCATTCAGCCGTTCTTAAATAGGGAGCAGCCACGATTTGGATAATCTCTTAAGTGCAGGCTGGGATGCTGAACACGCCCAAACAGGAAGATTATTTATAATTTACAGACTCATTATCTATCAGTATTAATTAGGCTGTGTTAAATTTGCCTTGGTTTTGTCTTGCCGACCTCTTCCAGTGTCTCCAGACTTGTCAGCTGCCATTCAAACACGCACGCACGCACGCACGCACACACGCACGCACGCTCGCATGCACGCGTGCACACACACACAGCTAGCCAGCCAGGCGTCTGTTTGTCCCTGTCTCTGTTTGAAGTGGCTGATCTCTGATCCCACGTACCTCTCTGATTGGGACATACTATTCCCTGTCTGTCTGTCTGTCTGTCTGTCTGTCTCTTCCACCCCAAACCTGTGAAAGCTCTCTGAAGAGAGAACAATGCAGACTTGAAATGAAATCGGTTTGAAAAAAAAAAAAAACTAAAGCGAGACACATATTTCTCATATTCTCTGACAAATTTAATATGTTGTGAGTACCAGGTATTGTTACGTTTATCTCTCAGTGCAGATAATTCACATACAATTAATTGATGTATTAATTGGAAGATGAAGTGTCTCCGCTTTGGGCAACACATTGTTATTACTGAAATCAAATGTAATGGCTGTAAAACAGTAGCTTATGTCTGGTCAATACTGAGCAAAATATCTGTCTCCATGTTTGCCTTGAGGGTGGGAAAAAGCCACCCGCTGTAAAATCCTTTTTAAATTTGTGTTTAGGCACGTCTACCAAAGCACACGGTTGATTGATTTTCATTGAACTCGTGCTGGGCCAACACATTCTGCTGGAAAGCCACAGTTTCATGTCCTGCAGGCTTGTCTTACCTTTGTGCCTTTTTCTGAACTACAGGAGCACTCTGTCAGGAGCATGTATTGTCTACTGCCTCGGCCTGCTTCACATTCTCTCTCTTGGAGGTTGTTATTTGTCGAAAAATGGCTGACAGAAAGAGTCTTATTCTACCTGACATACAATGCTCCTCATACCTTGTATACCACACTGACTCATCTTTCTTGGGCCTACATTAATAACTACACAGCATATGTCTCGCTCATAATAGTAGTATCAGCACAAAGATATGTATTCTGCTGCTGTCAAAAGATGGGAAAGGAGTGAGCGCCAATTCATTTTGCTTTTTTCAGCAGCCATGGTGTTGGATTCTACAGTATTTAGATCAAACTGACAGGCAAATTCTGATTGCATATGTGGGAAGACATGTCTGACTTCAAGTGCTTATATTATGCTCATTTTCAGGTTCATAATTGTATTTAGAGTTCATAATAGAATAGTTTTACATGGTTTAATTTTCAAAAAACACCATGTTTTTGTTGTACTGGACTTTTTGATATTGATATTTGAGATAACATTTGACTTTTTGAGCACAAATAGGAACAGTAGATAATTCAGATGACTTGGAGCAGATGTTCTCTGAAATTCTTATTTGTTTAAAAAATGTGTTTAGCAATGTACCAATACAATTTACCAACTTCTCAAGCAGTAAAAACCTTTCGTCAAGCAGCTGAAATCAAATAGATTGAGATGGAGGATCAAGATCAAAATCAATATGGTATAATCCTTTTGTTATTATGATCAGTTTAAGGGAATTTAGCTAGTTCTTAAAATGGCATTAGGCTGGACACTGTGGAAATGTCCAGGAATATGTTGTAACATGCTTCTAATTCCACACAAACCGGGGAATTTCCCAGTCACCATTCTCACTCAGCGCTCAGAAACCCATCACCCTTAGCTCCATACTGCCCCTTGAGTCTGAAAAGTGACTTTACATTTGTTTAACACTGAGGAGCAGCACCTGATCAGAGCCCATAACTACTAAAATTCTGTGTCCTAGTTTAGAGGAAAGATGTAAACACTCGGGGCGACGATGTGGCTGTGTTTTGGGGTTGAGGAGTGTTGTGTGTGGTGGGTTTGGTAGCAAACAAGCGGACTGAAGATGAGTTGACTTTGTGGAGTGTCTAGCAGCTCCATGTAAAGCAGTTGGGGACAGAGAGGGGAAGAAGGGGGTGAGAAATGGACAGGGGCAGGAACAGAGGACGATTGTGAAACAGGAACAGACAGGGGGCAATGCCCGATCAGGAGAAAAAGGTAGAGTGGCGCCTGCTGAGGTGAATCTGTCCGCCGTGCTGGTGCCTGTCTTTGTTTGGCCAGAAGATTCCTACTGATACCCTCAGTGGCTGATAGGAGACACATGCTCAGGAAAAAAAACACAGGCCAAGTTACCACACTTGGAAAACCCTGATTTAAAAGCCCTTTTTTTTTTATGTGACCTTATTTCTTTTTTTTCCTTCTTTTTCTTTGCTTTGCTCACACACTCACAGTGATCCTGAATATACTATTCTTTGTCCTGGTACAGTCATCCAGTGTCATATGAGCTGAGTCATGCCTATTGAAGCATGACAAACAAAATGACATGTGTTCTTCGTGAGTGGACATGATGGGTTAGTTCAGGTAGTGGACTGGAGCCCATTTTGTCCATCAGAAAGAGAGACACACACACACACACACACACACACACACACACACACACACA
>NC_045738.1:15385005-15390315 GCF_008692095.1 Etheostoma spectabile | reverse complement strand
CACACACACACACACACACACACACACACACACACACACACACACAATGTAATGCCTAAACTAAAGATAATGTAATGCTCTCCCTTCATATTAGACAAGCATGGGTGCATTCCAACAGATGTGGAGCCATTCATGGTTGTATTTGTTGACACTGATGTTGCGGTCACCCAAAGCAAGCACGCAGGCCAGCGGGGTTATCAGTGAACGAGACAGACTGACGCAGGGGGTCCCGCGACATGTTGTTGCACTAATTGAGTCAGCACAGGCAATTTGGAAAGACTTTGAAAGGTATAATGAGATTTCAAATGACCCCTGATTTTATCAGCATGCACAGCCCACCGTTTATAAGTTTGCACCTTTATTTGGCTTTTTGTTATTTCATTTCCAGCATTATTGATTTTTGTATTATTCACAGCCTGATGTTGGTGTGAAATAGTTTTCTTACCCTGACAGGCTAATTAATCTTAGGGTGTTTATCGCTGCTCGCTTCAGAGATGAGGGTAAAAATGATTCTTACAATTTTAGGGTTGTGGTTTTTTTCTGTGCAATATGGGATATTATATATCATGTCACTGTCATTAAATTCACATTGTTGTAATTTCACACTGTTTGAAATGTATATCCACTCATCAATTATTAACATGCTGTGTGCCACAAAATTACTAATGGTGTTTTAATGAAACTAATGCAGCTGTTCTTTGTCATTGGTATGTAATTTATTTTACATATAAAGAAACACAGACCAAATATAAAAAGATAGATTGTGTGGTGTACATAAAGTAATGATTTGCAATAGATTTGTTTTGTTGTGGGCAATGCAACTCATCTCTGTCCAGACATAATAAACCTCATCAGATCACATTATATTCATCCTCAACTATTGCATATTGAAACACATTGACTCTCAAATAGAGGATTTTAATCCTGGCCACTATTCTGCTGCCCTCAAAGGGATTTAATTTGCTTCAACTGCAGATTCCTGTGTATTATGCAAAAAAACTGAATGTGTTGAAAATGTGGGGCTAATTATTCCATTTGAGAGGTTGTAATTACATCCTTTGGACTGAGCAATGGGTATTCCAAAGTGGCTCCTTCTCCTTAGTGAAGGATTTCCTGGGTCGAGACAAGTGCAGCTCAGTCAGCCGTGCGATAGATTGAGCCATGCATTTTGGCCTTTGCTGTGGGAATCTCCAGAGCTCTTTCCAGCTTCTTCCAGGAAAAAGCCATTTTTTTTCATCACATTTGTAGATAAATCTCTACAAGCGTGAAGCGCTGTGTCAATACAGAATACATATTGCTCTCATATTGTGTATAAAATGATGGTCTCCACCACCACCACCAGCTTGTTCATGTGTGGAATTATGTGTTCTGTCTGTGTAAAGAAATTTCATTTTAAAGTTTATAGTTGATTTGATAGTGCTGAAGAGAGCCAGAATAAAAAAAGAAAACAGATCAGAGGACCCCCCATCCCCCCCCCCCCCCCCCCAGTGTTGCAGCACTATGGAAAGGAGAAAAGAGGAGGTCAAAACTTCCCCAGTTGAGTTAGGTAACTGTTGCCAGGAATGGGCCTGGCCTCCCGAAGCGATGAGGCAACACTGACTCCAAGTGTGTATAAATACCGAAAGGCTCTGCATACTCAACTATCAGACAGCGGAAGGACTCTAAAGATCTGACAAGGATCACAAAAAGAACTGAAGAAATCCATTTGCCCAGACAACCACCTAAAGAATACATTGAAAATATTGTGGCGCTCTTCGGTGGCCTGACGCCCATGAGAAAGAAGACCTATCAACTCTAACTTTCAAAGGCTGTAATAATTAAACCATTTAAACCCCTTAAAATGAAGGCATTTAGCATTGCAGTTGCAGTGACACTCGTGCTCGCCTTTATTTGCATTCTGGAGAGCTCTGCATTCCCATTCGCAGAGGTAAGAATTTGACTTAAACTTATTTCATTCGCTCATTAGCTATAAACGTTTTGTCAGGATGCTCAGATGTGGCTCCTAAATGTTCATAATTCATTAACAGGTGCATGAGCTGGAGGAGGCAGGGAGCAATGACACTCCAGTTGCGGCATATCAAGAAATGTCAATGGAATCGAGGATGGTATGTTCAATTGACTGAATGAATTAAACCAATTACTGAGAGCAAATTAAGATTTAAGTGGATGTGTTTTCCCTATGGAGTGCCCTGGTGCTCTCTCCACACAAGGAGAGGATGAAATGCTCTGCTCATGTCTCTTGTCTTCTCGCACAGATGCCAGAGCCCACCAGGCAGAAGCGCCAGAGCCACCTCTCCTTGTGCCGCTTTTGCGTCAACTGCTGCGGTGCCGACAAGGGCTGGGGCTTATGTTGCAAGTTCTGAAGATTCCAGCAACAACCACTTACTATAATTGTGTTACTGTTTTTTTTCCTTACCACAAGAAATGACCTTTTCTAGACCTCCTTCTTCAATGCATTGCCTGTTCTTCACTGTTTTGTATCATTTTTAGGGAGGTATGATTCAAGCTAGAGCACTGAGAAAAAAAAATGAGCTATTTTTAGTATTTATTTTGTATGTTTTAGTACTTTCAACCTGTAAGTCATTTTGTAAGCTCAATGCTATGTAAATTATTTTCTAAAAATAATCCAGCACAGTCCTTCATCTAAATTAAGTCTAACAAGTTAATATTTTGTGTTGAATAAATAATGACCATTTGAAGCAACTGAAAACATGTTATTTTTTTTTTAGGAAATATTTGACAGAAGTAGGTCTTTACTGAACCATATCATAATCCTTGGGGCGTATGCTAAACAGCATTTCTGTTGTCCAGCATGTGTCATAAATTATAGGAAGAAATTAAGTGATGAAAGGCCATTTAACCATTTTAAATTGTAATTATCGTTGAAAGATACTCAAGATGTTGTTGGATGGTTGGATTTGGTCTCACTGTAACTTGCGCTCAGTGATGTGAATGCAGCATCTAAACACTACTAGCTTTACATCTCCAGATGCCAGATAGATATTACCACATTCAAATTTAAATCCCTTGGAATAGTTTTCACAATAGAGGTCACAAACTAATTCTCGTCCACTCCCTGAATTGAAATTTCTGGCCTTCTTGCATCTTAGCATTGTGATGTGAATGTGTTCCTATCATAAGACCTTCTCCTGTAGTGCCCAGGAAGTGATATAATTGTTTCCTGCAGGTTATTTGGGGAGCACTAAATAGAAGTGTCAGCAGTTTTACAGTCAAGGCAGGTTGGGTCAGTTTCTCTGCATTGCAAATCCTCCTCATGACATAGCTTATTATCTACACAAAAAGCAGCACAACTAAATTATTTTTTATAACGGCATCTGGTATCAGCACAGTTACACAAAATGAACACTGTTGGGAAGCCAAACATTAGAAATCTAGCTCCACATGTACGTCAATGTTTCCCGCCAGATCTGTGACAGCGGAGATGCTCCGTCAGTATATGTGTGAAACATGAAAAAAAAAATATCAGAAAGCACTGGGGTTGTCAGATCACTAGCATTGACAGTGTGCCCTCAGCTAGTTATTGCAGCTACCATTGGAAAATGAATCTGTTAATTTAAAGATGTATTCCGCACCATTCCACCTCAATGAGCCTGATTTCAACAGTACCACTGAACCATGGCATATCAAATAAATCAAATCAAATCAATAAAAGCTAGAGAAAAGAGATACAATTGCATTGTAAGAATTCCAGTGGTGTTTTCACACACACAAAAACAGGCAGCAAAGATTGAATTCCCTCTCTGGATTATCGAATGAAAATTTATATAATTCATGGACTCATTTTTAACAGAGAGAGGGTTGACTGGCATGTAACTTTCCTTTACAAAATGCGATCATCTGTGAATCAGTATTTTCTTATTCTAGCAGATTATTAAAGGCTGTGTCTGTCAGATCGTATGGGTTGTATTCCTGCTATTGCTTTTCATTAACTAATTGCTGAAGGCAAAAGTCATTTTGAGATGTCATACTGGTGTGTCAAAATACATTAAGTATTGTTGGTGTTGGGAAAACATATCAAACAGATACTCTTGGTTGTCATAATGTCACTCCTTGCATGTTAGACAGAGAACATGTGTGTGTATGTGCGTATGCTGCTATCCCAAATTAGTTGACTTTACTAGAAATTTGCATGGAAACCCGTTGCCTTGAACCATCTGTTTTTTGAATCCTCCTTGGCTACTAGCAACTGCGTTGAGGAGGGGTTTGGGTGGTGCGTGATCATGAAAGGCTTGTATCATATAGATGCGCTCACAGTTTTGATGTCAATAATTATCTCCCTGTTTATCACTACTAGAAATATTGTTTTATTAGAAGTTTCACTCCGTAGACACAATGGCTGACCTTTGTATCTGTATATACGTGACTAAACGCTTACCCACTTCCCAGAAGCCATCAGTCCCCACCCTGGTTTCGGCCTTAGTGCAACAATTAATTTGGACAAACATGGACACTAAATGAACCATACAAAACTAAAACCCAGCTAACATAAATGCACACCCAAAACATTAACACAACATTATTAAAACACACTTAACTAGGAATACAGAACATATTTCTTTCGCTTCAGCACAGAACAGTTTAAATGACCCCACCCCTCCCATGCCGAAACTTAACATCCTTGGTTATCTCTGCTTAATATGATCTGTGCATAAAGGTCCAATGTGTAATATATTTACTGTAATAAAACCAAAGATGAACCCAATGCGTCATTAGATATTAAGGAAACATGCTAAGTTGAAACACTATCTTTTCCAACAACAATGCTAATGCTACTATTTTCTCCTTTTGAAACAGGATCAATGGAGATAAATTCTACCCAAACTAAAAACAAAAACACGTTTTTAACAGTTGCGTGACCAGAGATGTAACAAACCCCGGGTAAATATTTGAGATGTATTTGAAAGATGGAGAGAGCTTGTAGCCCAAAAGGACACCAAATTAGTTCATTTCCTCCTGAACAGGTAAGCATTAGCTTCATGCTAATTTGTCACGGCCAGAAGGGGTGGGCATTTTATGTAATTTCAACATTTGTGTAATCACATGGAATTATACACACGGTAGCTAGAGTACCCGAGTTGGTTTCTTACAAAAACAATTGAGACACAGCCAGTGAAGTGATCCCGACTGGTTCTGGCTAACGCCGCCATGCTAATCCTTCTAACTTCTAATGTCACTGGAGGACCAGGCAAGCAAGCCACGGCTGTGGATGGTGGGGTCTCAGCCTGGTGACCTCCATGAACCTCAGGTCTGAGGAGGAGGGGGGCGGGGGGGAGATGACTCTCTCTAGTA
>NC_045738.1:15368676-15384995 GCF_008692095.1 Etheostoma spectabile | reverse complement strand
GTCCTGCAGCAACTATTTTAAACACTAGCTGTCACTAGAATTAAATATTGGGCCTTTAATCTGATTATTACAAACAACTATTGTGATACAGAAATGTATGTTGTTTTTTTTTAAACATGAAAGAATAAGTAGTGAAAAAGTTTAATTCCAACTAAATCTGTGTTTACAGTGTACATGTGTGTGTGTCATGGAAAAATTAAGCAATGCCAGCCACCAAAAAAGGGAAGAGCCCCACGTTCAGAAACTCAAACCTCTCCCACAAGAAAAATCATGAAGTTGAAATTGTGAGAAATGTGAGTTTTAAATGTTAAAAAAAAACAAAATTATATGTCAGTTCCCAATTTAGTTGATTTTATTGATTTGTTCCTAGTACACAACATTTTGCTATAGCCATAGAGACGTTTCATGTGGTTTGTGTGTCAGAAGTTAAAAACCACAAACTGGACTTGATTAGTGAAAATAAATGGATGTGATGTATGTAGAATTTGAAATAGAAAGCCTTTACTGTCATTGTATTAAATACAACAAAATTAATGCTACTCCTGATTAGTGCAATAAGAGAAGCAGGAAAATATATAAGACAGAAACAACTTGAGGTAACCACTACAGTGCTTCAAACAGCCGTTAACAGTCCAGCTAACTTTTTTTAATAATCCACAGAGGCATGAACAAATCACAAATGGGTGACAAATTATTGCAAAAATCAACATGTAGTGTTTTGTGTTTTTTCTGTTTCTCCGGCATCTGACAGCGTGGTGTGCAGAGTAGACCAATAGAAACACTGATGCACTGTTTGTAAATCTGTTGGAGAAGCTTTCTAACATGTGCCGTCACCCTGTTTAGTGCAAAAATCCCACTACCAGACATCCCACTCACAGGCCGTTAACAGTCTTTTTTATTTAACCATAACAGAGTAAATATTGCCGCAGGCTGAGCGATAACTTGTCATGTCATTATAGCAAACAGGGGACTGCTGGGAGAAGGTGCAGTAAAAGTGTGGAGATTTTTTTTTATCTCTATTTTTGTTTCTAACTTTGTCCTTTTTCTTTTCTCTTTTTTTTTTTTAAATATTTTTTTTCCCCCCTGCCTTCTTGGTAGGCCTTCATTTTAACACAGTGTGACAGCTTGAGGACATCCAACCAAGTTGAGTCTTTATTTATAGGCTACATTTATTTATTTTTACAAAAACATAATAAAAAGTCATTTTTTTAAGAAGATCAGTTCCTTAAGTATATAGCCTGTTAATTTAGACCCCATGTTGTCTGAAAACCTGTCTGGGGCTGCAAGCCCGTTACACAACGAAGGAGTGTGAAAAAACTGTTTATGTTAGTGAGTAGTTAAAATCCCTCTTCTGGCCTGTGGAGGCATTGCTGAGTTGGACCTTGAACACTCACAGACCTGCAAGGACCCCTCTTGGCTGGAATTAAAGTAAATTCACCACAGAGATTAAGCATGATTCAGTGCGGCAGTGGGTCCCCAAAATGTTTCAAAACTGGACAACTGGTCTGCTCAACTGTGTTTGCCACCAGTACAACTGTCATACACTCAAATGTAAGATTGCAACTGACACCCGTCAACATGTATCATTATCTAAGAGCAGCCATCAGTAAGTGTGGCTGTCGCTATTTTCATGTGAGGGATTGCTGTAACGTGGAAATTACACCTTTTAATTTTGGCCTGATCACCTGTTTATGAGCATCCATATGAATTGGAACAGTTAAATGCCTGCCCCACCCCGCCACCTTCTTTAAGAAACTGTAGCTGTTAAATAGTCATGATTGTGGTGTGGTTTAATAAATGTAAAAAAAAAAGCTTTTATGAATCACTATCACATTGGATTGTCCTAATATAAAAAAATATTGTAAATTATTATATCAAATAAGAAGAAAAAAAGGTTTGAAAAAATCCATTAAATGTCTGGTGAAAGGGAAAAAATCCACTCAAAGCGTAAAATGTTTTCTTTTAGAGTTACTCAAACCTGGCACTGTTCACTATACACTCACACACTTTTTAATCCAGAATTCTTTCCTCAAGAGTTATTTCAACCTAGACCTTGAGTAATTGTAGAAATCACAGAGCTGCCAATTGTAGAATAGAATTGTAGTGAAAGCCCAGTCCAAGCCCCAGTGCATCCAATAAACTAATTTGGGAAAAAGCCAAGACCCATCCTTTAAAACGCCAAAGATAGCCAAATGCTAGAGAAGGTAAAGTCATCAATAGAAAATCAACATCGTTGAGGGCGAACACAACTTCAATAAGAATTTTAATGACACAAAAAGAATGAACGCCATGGGCATAACTAGCACAATGATCCCTGTGTTGTCTCATCCTTGCTTAGCAGTTCCACTTCAGGCAAGTTTGTTTATTTGATTTCATTCAAATTAAAGTTACCTCATCGGGTGTGAGAATGCGTGTGTGGAATTTAACGTGTAGGAGTGGTGAAGAAACCCCTTTAGGTACATAGAACATTTAAATGGTTCAGGAACACTTTTAGTACAATCAGGCTTAGAGCCAACAACAAGCAGGTAGGTAGAATCAAATAACAACACTGAAACAACCCCAATATTAATGATCTGTGTAGAAATCTCCATCCCTATATACACTGGATAGTTAATGAGCAAATGAGAAACAGCCGTGCAGGCAGGTGGTCAATCACAAGGCAGTCAGGTGTCACTCACTGAGGGTGACTGGTGGACAGGTAGGGCTGGACAGGAAAATAAAAAAACACACCCATGGTCGGGAGGTCCCAATTCAGTCAAAAATGAGTTGACATTTCTAACGACTTTCATTTGTTTTAATTTTCTCTATTGTAAAAACATCTATAGAGACACATTTTGTCCCCTGGGGGTTTATCAGATTGTGTTGTTAAATAATTGGTTTAGTCTGGGAGCAGATTCATTATAATTATGCAGATTGGAACCACCTGAGTGGTGTGTCGGTTGTATGCAGTGTATATTATCAGCTTTGCTCTGTGATATGTTCCTGACAAGCCCTAACAACAGGATCTATTCACAGCCGAATGTGTATTTAGTAACATTCATGGTGGCTGCGTTTCACTCAGGGGAGGTCCTGGTGTTGTGCATCCTGGCTCACAGTCACACTGCCATGGCTTACATGGACACTTATTGGAACTGAGCCAAAGTTAGACATGTGTTTCATCTGAGCTTGTCATGCTATGACAAAAATCATGCCATCGTTGATTTTATTATTTACATACCGTGCATTTTCTTTCCATGAAGGCCAATGATGAGGTCATATTGATCTTTATTTAATACATTTATTGGTCACAAATAGTGCCATGTGTGATTCTTCTTTCCAAATGTCTATTTTCAGTCGGAGTTGTTGATTTAGCATGACCATTGCATCGCATTGTGCATGAGTACGTTTTTTCATGGTGCATTCAGGCAGTCTTCACCAATGTGTAAAGTTAAGAAATGTAATGAGATTATGTTATATTTACTAGCTACTGGCCTCCAGTTGCTGGTAAATACATCACATCACATCGACCGATGAAAAAGCCTGCAGTAATGGAAACCAGCCATTACTCTTTTTTTCTTATTTGCAGGCGGGATATGTTGTTGCATTACAGATAAACCAAAGTAATATTGCTGTTATGCTGCAAACAGCACCAGAGAAAGATGTCTTTATAAGTTTACAGACCTTTTCAGCCTCTGTGAAGCTAGACCATCTCACTAAGGAAGGAGGCACACCGCTAAACAGCTCCTTAAATTGGATGCAGCAATAAAGTCGAGACTGATGAAAGGAAATTGGGAGATGGAGCAGTTGTGACCATGACAGGGACACTATTTGATGCACTGGTGAGTGATTTATTGGCAATGACACAACTCGTGTGCTATAGTTTTAAAACATACATGATTTAGGGTTTTTGTTGTTATTAAAATGTGAATCATTCCCAAGGAAGCTGTGTGTTTACACTGATCACTGGCAAATGTGTCTAAAGAATCTTTGTGGAAACACTTTGATGTAGGAAAAGCTCAATACTTTGACGGGGAAATCTCCAGTAAACACACAATCTCTCTCTCTCTTTCTGTCGATATCACACAGAGCGGGACCATTTCAGTAAGATCACTGTGCAGCTAGTGGGTACAAAAATCACATTTGTAATCTTATAATCTTTCTTCAAGTCATTTTTATTTTATTTTAGCTGAATGTGGTACCGGCTGTGCGATTCAGCTTGAACTAACGGACCATCATCTGCTTCAAACTACCTTTAAGTCACATTCATTTTCTGGGATTAAATTCAGCTGAATTTTACACTTGTGATATTGCAGGCAGTATCATGAAGGTTACTATTTGTCATAATTATGGATCTGTACACAGTGCTGCCTTTGGCTAGAGCCACACGCCATAATGTGTGTGTGTGTGTGTGTGTGTGTGTGTGTGTGTGTGTGTGTGTGTGTGTGTGTGTGTGTGTGTGTGTGTGTGTGTGGGTGTGTGTGTGTGTGTGTGTGTGTGTGTGTGTGTGTGTTGTGTGTGTGTGGTGTGTGTGTGTGTGTGTACGTTAGAGGAATGTCGGGATAACCTAAGCGCTCTCGAGACCTGGTGTGATTTTAAACGACAGCGATGGGAATAGACACAGTTGCTCTTTTCCCGTCTTCCATTGATCTTGCTCAAATGCTGAGGGGAGAGCATGTTAATCGACTCCATAGTTGCTGAGAAACAACCTCCCCCATTCCCAAGCTTTTGGAGAACATTTAGAGGCCTGATACTATTGACCAGCGGCCATCATTGAGATTCCACCACCTCTACCTCTTCTTCCTGCTGCCCATATCACTTCTCCTCACAACCTGTGTAATGCATCACTCCTTGCCATTTGCATTTAGATCACCCCTTTTTTCGTGAATTGGACATTGTGTGCCAGGATCCGAGTCGATACTGTGGTGGGCTAGTAAGGAGAATGGATGGAGGTGGTAATGAAGGCGAACCACCAACACAAACACGCCGCCCGGTCGTTCCTGTGCCCGGCGCCGTGCAGCACCTGGAGCCGTTAGTTTTAATTAGTGGAGGGGAGTGATAGGAGCTCCTCTCCCCGCCCTTCCACCCACCCCCTGTGGTGGAGAGCAGCTGAATACTGATGCACCCTCCTACAGCTGTGCATTTTTTTCTTTTCTATTCGTATTGGTATTTAATTGATGTAACAAATTAATGGCTCATTCTACCTCAACATACTCTGTCACTAAATCAAAAGAAATTGTTTGTTTAGAAATAATCAGATCAATGTGTTGTTGAGCTTACTTCAATTGGTTGATTAAAAACAGTTTTTTTTTTCCTCCATTCTGGTGCCAATTGCTGTGATACAATAGTAGTTATTTGAATATAAAGCACTTTGTGGGGCCTTTGTAGAAATCTGTGTTGGCTGTAAGAGAGAAAAAATGTCAGTTGAGAGCGAGGGACATATGGTTTATCAAGTGGGCAGCTCTCCACAGACATTTCATGGGATTAACCTGACAGTTGCAGAAAGTTAATCAGTAGATTCCAGCATTCATAAACACTGCCTCCCCTCTCTGACCCTATTCTCAACACTGATAAGACCTCTAGTCACCGACACTGCCCTGACACTCCACCCACACACTCCAGAGACGCCATGTTAGCTGAAAAAGCAAGTGCACTGTCCTCTAAATTCAGGCAAAAGCATGAGATTAGCCAGTAGGCACTGATAATGTCTTGTGATATTTCAGAAAACAGTATTGCAAATCTCCAGTTTGTCTAATATTACAGTCCCTATGATGGCTCCTCCAAGCTTTTATCTATTTCATTCTTATTCAAAGCTGCATTTGGAGGATTTTGTTCCTGATAGAATCGCATTCTCCCCAACCCCCCCTTTCCTTCTCTCCACTGAAGCATATTCCATGATTTACATTACCTATCAAGTCTTCCGGTCCCTTACTGTCAAATACTCAACACAGGCTTCCAGCATATTGGAAAAGCTTTGGCTCTTCCTCATCTTCCAAATGCATGTACGCCAAACCGAGGGGGAGCGTCTGCAGAGGGTGTGATGGACTTTTTCCTGAAAAATAGGTCCCAGTGTTTTAGAAACCTTGTAACACTCTGACAGTCCCATTGGTATGTAAAGTCCTATCTTGGTTCAGACATGTGGAACCTTTTTAATTTTCTAAGGCTTTCTGACTCCCAACCAAACTGTCAAAATGTATACAGTGTACATGGGCATTGCAAAACTACTGCATGCCCCCTCTTCCAACCTACATTAGGATATGAAGCAACTTGTGAGGTTAAAATGTTGCATCTGAGGTGAAGCATTGCTGTTTGGCCGGTTTCTGACAGATTGTGGCAGCAAAACAGAATATACCCCTTGGCAATGGTCTCTCTTGGATTGTGTTGGAATTTAAAATGTTATATGTGCTTAAAACCTTGTAATTGTGACCATGTAAACACTGTATACACACACCAACACCAAAACCCTTTACATATCTCCGTGCTTTCCAAAACCTGTAGAAAGTTGTGTCCCCTCACAAGCAATATTGCACATATCCAAGTGTTGAAATCTGCATTAATCACGTCAGTGTTACTCAGACTTGTATTACCCTTGGGAGGGCTATGTGTTTGAGTGCTGCACAGTACCCCCTGGTCCACGTTGATTATATCAAACAATATGCAGCATGACTGGAATACATAAGGAGAGTGAGCGCATCTCCCCCACGGCTGAACTGTGCAAGGAGTCACTTTATCTCAGGGCTCAGTTTAATAAGCCAGACTTTGGAGGAGCCACCCTGGGGTGGATAGATAGGGCTTGTCATTGTTTTACTGGCTCATACTCCACTATGGAGCTATATAGGCTCCCCCGTGTGCCTCTAGTCAATGTAACGGTGCTACAAAATCATACAGCATGGATTTGTCATTCCAGCTTTCACACACGTTCCATCACTTACCGGCCAATGAGCGCTGAGATGCCAAAGTGGTCGTTTAGTGTCGCTGCTTAAATGCTTTAGATCAGTGTAAAAGATTTCTTTTTGAAAGACAAGATAATGAGGTTCTCTGCACTACTAAGAGAAGCTTTGTGAATTCGAGCATGTTAATCCTCTATTGTAATGGCCTATAGAATCATACGTGTAGTAAAGAAACTGTGTAAAACTGTGAAAGCGTGTCCTGAGTCGAGTAGTCAAAATCAGTGCTGGATTTATTTAACAACTAATACATGGAATATACATTGCTTTCTTATCATGCATCAGTGCATTTTAATGTAATATTGTCATGCTTTAGATGATTTACTTCATATGTTCTCGCTCTCTAAACGTCTTTCTCTTTCTCTGTCTCTCCCTCAGCCTTCATTCACATCCATCACCATGAATGGCCGGTGGCCTGAAACAAGCCTGCCCTCATATAATGGATGATTACGATTAGCCGCCTCTTTGTATATGCCCGACAGAGGCATGGCGAGTTAAGTGCTGTGATGCTGGTGATTTGTGAGGTCACGTGTTGCGGTACAGTGGGGACGGATATTAGCAGGCCCTTTGGAGTCCCAGGAGAGCTATGTTTCCTGCTTACGCCATCACATCTGTAGGCAAATGTGCGCGTGTGTCTACTGCTTGCCACGGCTCTTGCACAAATAACTTCCTCCCGGACTTGAAAATGAGCTTTGAGTTGCACCATCCATCGATCGGACGTTCCTCCTCCCTCTCCCCTCCCCCACTGTTGGCAAGGTCCTCACTCAAGGCACTCCTTATTCTCCAGCGTGCTTCCTGTTACATAAAATGCCCTATGTTATTTTCTTTTGGTGAAAATGCAATTTCATTTTCAGTTCAATTCAGATAGCGCCAAGAAAGTCTGGATGAGTGTTAAAGAAAGAAAAACAATACATGATGGGGAGTTTCTCTCAAAAGCAGCTAAAGCGGGAAAAAGGAAATCCTTTTATCTGAAAATAGGTCAGTAAACAACAAGAAGATATATTTTAGTAAATAGTACATATTCTGATTTGCAGCCAGCTGAATATCTGTGTAACTCATCTTTTGTGGGGCAGACTCTTCAAGGATGCTCCCGACAAAAGCATTATGGAGTGGAGTAAAGTGCATTGAAGCTACTGCTGGAGGAAAATCATCCTTAATTAAGAACACCCTTGTGCTGTGATATGCATACGCCTCCCAAATTCCTTACATCCTTTTATGTAATTCATTATGTAATTCCCTAAGAGAAGGCCTTAGAGGGAGTTTCTAAGCACTTATTGAATTCAACACATTAATGATAACAACACGGAATTATTTGTTTATCATGTCACCTTAGAGGGATTTCAAGGAAGGTGTTCCTGTTTGTTCCTTGAGCAGCTACTGTAGCTTAATCCAAGCTTTGTTGTATGCATCATGGTGCGTGAGAGTTTGTGTGTGTGTGTGTGTGTGTGTGATGACTCAGAACTCGAAAATTTAATGACAATTACAATCATCGATCACTCAATCTCCACAGAGGGGGCAAAGGCCTCCAACGGGATCCTCTTTTCTCCTCTGGGTAGAAATCGGGTGATGGAGTTATTTATTAGACACCCCCCCCCACACACACACACACACACACACATACACCATCTCCCCGTCTTGCTGATTCAGCTCTCCACTGGCACTCCTAGAGCATGAATCAGCAAACCTGGGCTTCTTTCCCCAAACATCCATCCATCCCTGCTCCTGGCCCTCTGAGGGGGTGCCGGATCTCTGTTACAACCAACTGCTCCACCCACACCCAGGCTTTTCCAAGGTGAATGCATTCCCGGAGCCAAACGGCCACCGCGTGGCACAGCTGGGGGTGTCTCCTTGGTCCTCAAATGTGACTTTCCCTCGAAAAACATCGCGTCTGTGTTTGCCACTGCATGACGAGCTAAATGGAGAGGAAAACAGTTTTGGGAAGGCGAGCAGAGATGCGCCCAGCTGTTCCCCTAGTCAGAGGAATTGTGCCATTCCTGGCTTAAGTCTACCTTGTTAATCCACTGCCATCACACCTATCCTCCAAGTGCCCATCCACCATAGCTCACTTCACATGCTGGATGACTCCTGTTTCAGCCCATCAGGGGCAAGGGCTGGACTAATACCCTGGAATCTGATTGCCCCCACCCATTTATTGTTGGAAAGTCAATCAAAAAACCAAAAAGAGACACAAAATAATCACAAAGAGAAGACATGAAACAACCACAAAGAGATACATAATGACCACAAAAGAAACACTTTGTTTGACTCCATAAGTCTTTTTGATGATGATGTAGATGTTTTGCTTTTCTGTAAATGGAGTGGCTCCTACCAGTTTGTGTCCAGGGGGACATTGCCCTATATTTGGATTCACAAATAGAAGCTATTTATTGATATGGACTGTATTTATATGTCGCTTTTCTAGTCTTAACGACTACTCAAAGCGGTTTTACACAGGCACCATTCACCATTTACACATACACTGTGGTGCCACCTGCTCATCAGATAAACATTCACATACATTTTACACTCCAAGGGTGCAGCATTGGGACTAATTCAGGGTTCAGGCTCTTGCCCAGGGGAACTTCAACATTGGACCTCAGGGCCAGAAATCCAACCACCAACCTTCCGATTAGTCACGGTGGTATGATTTTACATGGAATTAATTTGGCACGCAGAATAAATCTATATCTGTTGATCATGTAAAGTTTATAATTGGTCGCCTTCTTCAAAACTGTGCCCCAGTCTGCCACACCCCTCCAATCCAAAAGTTTCTGAACCCGCGCCCCCCAATCACTGGGTGTACTGAAGTTGTAAAAGGCCAAAACTGGAACACTGACCAACTCTATCAAGTACAACTGCCACGCTCACAAAGCCTTTTCATTTACTCATGTTGTCTAGAAAGAGATTGTGGTAGGATAAGGTCCCTGAGGGGAACTTGTATAAAAAAAAAAAACCTCCTGCTCCTCCTGTTTTATGCTCTCCATTATTCTATCGGGGCTGATAAAGTATTGACGTCTTAGCTTGTAAACCATTATGACCTTTAGCTGTTTTTCTGTAGACTATCGTGGCAGGCCAAAACAAAGCCACTGATAATTTACCGATGACTATTTACTCCTGGTGGATACCACCACAGAATTACTAAATATGCATTAGCAACACACATAATTATGATCGTTAACAGTTACAGTTACTGATAAAACTTACAGTGCAGCTTTTTCTTGGCATTTAAAAAAGGAAATTTAGAGTTGTCAGCCAGCATTAGACAGGAGTAAATGGATTCCAAACCATCCAACTAGTTCTTTTCGAAATGAAATTCATCAATGAATCATAAAGAACAGTATTATGACTCTGCGGCTCTTTATTCTGTCGCATCCTGGGTGCTTGGGGTATTTTTATAGAGCACTTCATTTTTTAAATGCAACACCTCTTTCTTCTCTGCCTTCTGAGCATCCCTTAAAACATAAATCCACTCCAGACTAGCGTGCTCCGCAGTCCGCAACCATTCCGCCGTCTCACAGATTAAGGCAGAGTGATCCAAACAACTTGGCAACACTCTCCCTGACACTGCACTGATTTGCAAACTGATTACCATGTAAAAAGAAAAAAACAGCAGTGGATCTGAAGAGGTGTCAGTTTTTTTTCTGTAAAGAAACACATAACACAAAGGGGGAGTGGGTGAGAAAGGGAGGAGGATGAGGAAGAAAAACTACGGCTACAATCGAGCTGATTGTGATGGGAAGAAAATGGGGAGTGACAATAGAAGATGGGGTTAGCTGCTTTTAGACAGGCAAAAAAAAAAGTAGGAGGGACGGGAGGAGGAGAGAGCTTCATCTCCCCCATGCTTTAAAAAAAACTATTAAGCTAAGACGTTGAGAGATTTTCAAATGTGTGTGTGAAGAAAGAAGATCCCATAAACAAGGCACACGTATAGGTATTGCAGTGGGACAAGGTCAGAGGCGTAAAGGCATCAACAACAGAGGAGCAACACTGACAAAAAATAAATGTCATGGAAAAGACTGTGATCCCATGTTGCTGGGGGAGAGTCTTACATCTGTTTGTGTGTGTGTGTGTGTGTGTGTGTGTGTGTGTGTGTGTGTGTGTGTGTGTGTGTGTGTGTGTGTGTTTGTGTGCTCAGCCATAAGCCGCAGCCAGCCTCTCGACATGGGCTGGGCCTTATCCAAGAGCTCAGTAATTTGACAGATCGTGCCACTCAGGCCGGTGATGCTTGCAGCTCTCTGATGCTAGGGATTGTTTCCCCAAGCTTGTTGGCCAGGCTCATGCCGACATAAGATAAATTGTGGCTCTTTTTCCCGGCCTGTCGTCTCTGACATCCTCGCTGCTCCAAGGTCAGCCAGCCACAGAGTTTGGAGAATGGGAAGGCAGGCTTGGGAGGGCTGGCTGGCTGCTGAGGAGAGGTGCACGGGGCACAGGCAGGTGAGAGGAAGGGTAGTATGTGTGTGTGTGTGTGTGTGTGTGTATATATGTGTGTGTGTGTGTTTGTGTGTGCGTGTGTGAGAGAGGGAGAAGACAGATGTCAAGGAGTCTACAAGCAAAGTACATGACTGGGGTCTAAGCAGGTGTGTGTGTGTGTGCCCTATGTGTGTCCTGTGTGTTTTCAATGTGTGTGTTTGTGTGGGTGTGCCAAAGTACAAAAGAAGTACGAAATACATCAAACATCTTCAGTATGCTGACAAGTCGGAGCCTGCCAGCGTGCAGTTTGCTTTCCTTTCCGCAGTCACATGGAATGAAACCAGGGCCAACTTCCAGTTTTTACCCAAATCTCCTGTGTGAATAGAAATCCTTATCAACCTTGATGGATAATTCTGTCTGTGTACATATCTATTCTTTGGCTTCTACCACCCTGAGCACAAATTAGATTTTTAAATATTGAAAACATTTTTTAACTCAGCATAAAAGAAAATTACAAATTATGTTTATTCGCTGTTAATTTGTTTTGCCAAATACAAAAACAATGAAAACAATGTTATTGCTGCCTGAATCATGTTCAGCATATGTACGAATGGCTCATGAGAACAGCGTGACCAGCAGATCTTTGACTGCACCAGTCTGTCTACGTTCAAGAAGTAACTGCTTTTGAAGCAGAGAAGGTCTGGCAATATGGGACTACACCCCTACTAACAAGGTTTTAGTTTTTGTTCAGATTCAAAGAGCAAGAGCTTCCTTCTAGGTACAAAAGTGGAACATATAGCATTTCTCCCACCAACAGTTTAAATTAACCAGAATGCATTGCACTGTTTTTTGTATGGAGGCCATTTTTGATGTGTGGTGGCGTCTTTGTTTTCCTCTGATACCTGACATCAAACCTTTCGTTCTAGATTGTGATAAACTTGCTTTCGGCTATAGCTGTTACTCTCTACACCCACATGTTTCGACAACCCGTTTAGATGTGTGTTTACAAAATGTGTGTGTGTGTAGTATGTGTGTCTGCATTTGGGAGGCCTTTGGGTGGTGTATTTGGATGTCAGTGTGCATATGAGAGCCTCATGAGTGTACATATCACTAGATCATGTCTTTGTGGATGTAGCTAAGTTAGTACAGCTCAAGAAAAAAATCAATTTTATGCCCCAAAAGGGTAACAAAAAACCACATCTTTTTTTTTCAAAAGGTGTTAGCTAAGCTTCAGACTTACAGCTTGGCCTGCAAATCATGTGGCTTTTTTTTGCTCAATAATGTAGTTTAAATATAAATTGCAGTACATGTACATGTGGACACAGCTCTGTCTAAATTACTTAATTTATTTGTTTAGCATGCGACTGCTTATGTAAGCTGCTTTAATTAAAATGTGATTTTGTCTGTCATGATACTTGATTTGTGTTGTAAAGGAGTTTGAACAGCAGAAGATTGTGTTCTCTTGTATAGGGAGCTGTATGAAACATCTTTGGGAAAATGAAGCCTCTATTAACATGAAGATTGCAGCGACCAATGATGAGCTTTTGATGTTTTTTTCAAATGTGCTGCCCAACATGAAGTCTGTGCATTCATCAGCTTATCTCATCAGCCTTCTATTCCCTCCTGTCCCATTCACTCATCCTCTTAAGTAACTTCTTCTGCCTCTCCACTCCACCTTGCCACCCTCCCTCGCCATCCCCTCACCCCCTTGTTCAATCTCTGCACTGTCAGTTCGTGGCTCTCGTTTCTCCTTCAGTCATTGATCACGGTGGCAATAGCACAGTGTTTGCTGGTCTGGAAATGTGTGTCTCGGCGTGGAGGGAGAGGAGATCAAACACTTTAATTACTGAAGGCTTGTAGGTGGTGCCAGCTACAGGCAGCAGTCATGTAACAAGGACAGGTAGAGGAGAAACGCCCCGGCAAACACGGATGCATCAGAGCAAAAACCTCCTTAATCCAGATGCACTTACTCTCACATACACATCGTGCAACATCATAAATACCTTGCCGTTCTCACGCTCATACATCCTGCTGACGTGGATGGGCGCCGAATGTGTATGGCGGGGTAGAAAAACATTAAACTCTGCTGCACATATTTACAAGAGAGGAAATCAATCACTCATGTGTGCAACAACAAAAATCAAAACATCAGCATACATAAACAGTTAAACCCGGCTTGTGCATACTGGACATGAACACATCTTCATAAATCATATTTCCAATATTTCCAATTCTTATCTAACTAACCAGCATGATATTTCTCCAAAAATGCAACATCCTGTTTGATCACAAAACCTATTGTCATTCAGTATTAATCGCCCCACTGATTCATTTGTAGGACCTGCACTGATCCTGCAGAGAACTACATGGATAGGAGGAAAAGGCTGACACAGACTAGCCCCGTGATTGATGCCCTGTCTCGCTCGTCCCTCTGCTGATTCAGAGCTCTAGGTGCTATGGGAACCAACTCTCTACTTCACCGTTTTTTATTCCAACCAGGTTGGGCATTCATGTCACTCAGGACCCAGTCATGACTGCACACAGTGTCAACCAGCTGATCAGATATGTGAGAGATGCTTGGACATGTCCAAATTACAGTGTTTATAAGACACCGGGTCAAAGGGCGCTGCCAGGTCAAGAGAGAGGGCTTTTCAATTAAATTTTGATTGTAGTGTCAAATCACAACAAAAGTTATTTCAGGACACAGATACAGTATTAAATTATCAACATATACCAGCTGGTGAAAATATGCAGGTGGTTTTACTCCCCGGACAAAAAAAACAAAACAGTGGTAAAATATCAAGTGGCTGGCCAAATTTGAACATTTACTAACCATTTGGCTGGTGGACAAAAAGTGAAAATTCATCCCTGGATAGAGTGGGTCTAGACCACATACTATAATTTACAGGGACCAAGCAATTCCAGGACAGGTTTGGGGAGAGATAGAGAAAACTTGTGAATGTAGGAAATCGAGAGTGAGAGTGGAAAATGAGAGATTGTCAAAGTATAACAGATAGAATCAATGAGCAGGTAAATCATGAAAAGGCAATTACTTTTACGTAAACACAAAGAGAGCGAGATAAAGTATAAGTATTCTAATTACGCCGGCTACACAAAGCCTTTTGCTGGTGGGACTCTTATAATTGTTCAGGTCGCTTTGTTTGTGCGTTTCTAGCTTAATGACTAGATTATCTAAATACTGAATTTTAGTTTAGCCTGAGCGATGAAGTGTTTTCATTTTTCCCTGGGAAAAAGATTGAAGCAAGTTGCCAAATGTAATCAAGGAGACCGATTCCATCTTATTGTTTGCGAGCATAATTTATATTTTCCTTGAGATCCTCCACATAGAAAGCTGTCCCGCAAGGCCACAAGGAAATAGAAGAGATAATTAGAGCGATATGTACAATTATACAGGTGAAGGGATGATTACATTCATCCAGTATTTCATCATTTCTTACCTGCCCAGTATTATTCTTATCTGCTCAAATGAACTGCTACTACCAGTCCCTCAGAGACTGACATAAACATATAAGCTTTATGGTTGTTTGGTCCGACTTACGGCTTTTTTTTCTTTTAAGAGGCAAGGTCTTTGATATGGTGGATCAATTTTTCAAAAGTGTTTTTTCAAAAGGGCCTTTACTTCACCGGGTGAGCACAGGTAGAGGCTTGGACCTAACCCAGCGCATGTTGAAACAGATAAAGATACAATCAGCAGCAATGAAGAGTAGAGAATAAATATGTATATCCTGTAACGTTTCTGCATGACATATTCTACATTATATTTGAATGTGGTGCTACACCTCAACCATGAGAAATGTGTTGGCAATGAATTGCACACTGCACGAATAAAGTACATTGGGGATTTGGAAAGGAGGAGGAAGGGTTAAAACAGATTGGGGGTTTGTGCAGTAAAAAAAGGGAGGCGGCAATGATAGATGAGAGAGAGTGTAGAACAGAAGGAACAAGAAAGAAAGAAGAAAAGAACTAATACGAAAGGAGGAGCGGAGGGAGGAGAGACAAACAAAGCACAGACAGTCAGAAATTGACATCACAGGTACGGCAAATGGGACAGCGTATATCATGCAGATCGAGATAGTGTACACAGGGAGAGATGGCAAAAGAATGAAAGAGAGATTTAGGACCGGTGGAGTGAAGGGCATGAAATGAATAGAGCCAGGGGGCCCACTGGAGTGTGTCGTGGGGATATGTGCGATTGGGTCAGGGAGAGGAGTTGGCTGGGAGCAGGGATGGTTGCAGGCAGGGTCTATAGAACAAGCTAAAGGAAAGGAGAAGAGACACACAAGGTCCATCAACTCAGCGATAGTAACTAACCAGGATCACCCAGGGAGGCATGCAGTTTGGATCTGCACTGATGGGAGACAGGAAGGAAGATGTTTTAAACTGCAAAATCCTCAGTTTGTTAGATTTATGTAATGTTATTTTCAGTAACGAGTGGTCCTAAATGTGTTGTTTTGCACTCTACTTACATCAATTTAAAGAAAAATGTGTTTCTGTTAACAATATAATTCCGGTCGTATTAACTCCCATGGCTTGGGTTGGACGTATTGATAAAAATAATCCTAATTGAAAACGGTTTTAATGATGTGTAAATCAAATAATGTGTCTCCAAATCTTCAGATCTTAAAGCCACAGTGGGTAGTTTCTGGCACCCCGTGAGGAATTCTGTGTAATGACATCAAAACTGTCATTGTGTCCACACGACACAAGCCTTACGTGATCAGGCACACGCCCCCTACCCCTCCTCCATGAGGTTGATAGTAGCCAAGGAGAACACGGAGGATCAAAAAAACATGATTGACTCTTCAGAAAAGGTTATTATCTTAACTCAAGTTTCTGCGTGGGAAAGTTACCAGACGACATGATCTTCTGAACTCAGCCATACTGAGAAACACAGAGAGAGTTGTGTGGAGCTGATGGTCTTAATTTCCTTTGTAGCAACTCATTTGGCAATGGCTTGAATGTAAC
>NC_045738.1:15362157-15368666 GCF_008692095.1 Etheostoma spectabile | reverse complement strand
TTTATTAATATCAAAAAGTTATGCACTAAAGCTGAAGTGTTCTTTTGTGGTTCAAATTCTCCTACTTCTCAAGCTAAATAATCCATTCAAAACCAATTGGGTCAGGTGAAAAAATTCTGATCTGACGTCCCTATTGACATTATTTGTCTTTGTCTTCCACAATTGTTACACATCAGTACAAAATAAACCTGTTCTACAATGTGACTATGGTTAAGGTTTGGTTAAGTTTAGTCAGGAAAATGCCTTGATTAGGCTCAGGGGAAGATCATGGTTTGGGTTACACAAAAGAAGTACTTTGTTATGGTTGGGGAAACATTGTGGCTTGTGTTAAAAAATGACTACTTCCTTAATGGTTACAATAATTAACACATTGTTAAGGTTTGGGGACAGTCCTCGTTATTGTTGAAACACATGTTGTTTAGAGGTTTTGGTGGGACATCATTTCTCAGGACAGAGAGAAAATACTACATGTAAACAGACCTTTAACTGCATCAGAAAACATTGTATTAAAGAACAATCAATTTGGGGTGGATTGCGCGTTCCAATAATTTTTGCTTATGAGGTGTGACTTTTCTTTAGATTATGATTGCTCCTATGAATCTAACAGTGTGGCCAGTGCTGATGTCTTTCTGCAACTGCAATTTTCTGTTAATTAAGTCAGACCTGCATGGGCGGCTGTTTTATTTGTCTGTTCTTACATTTATTCCAATTAGCTAATTATCAGACCAGGAAAATCCTTCACCCAACAGCAGCAGCTACAACAATGAATCCAAAAGCATTTATGAGCTGGTTATAATCACTGAATGTAAAATAAATTGGGAGTAAAGTGTAGGTCAGTACGAATTTATGTAGATGAAACGGATTGTTGTTGAACATTGTTTTAAGCCTTGGATTGATTGATTCCTAGAATTTACGGTTTCCAACTACAAACAGAAAAGAAATAGGAAGTCACACAGAATCAACAGCTGCACATGTTCGAAAAGCAGACATTATTGTAATAAAAAATGCATAATGCCTGCATAATTTTTTTTATATACAAGAGGGCAAAAGTCATATTCACATGGGACTCATTTTCCTTGGCTGTGTCAAGTGAATTGTCATAACTGCTGTGCTTGATGGTGGTTTTAATTCACAGGGAATCTGACGTCTCCCTTTCAGTCTTCCCTGTGCAATGAAAACTTGGCAGCTTTATAGTGGTGTAATCAATTGAAAAGGGTTTTTAAAAGGTTTTCAGCAGAAACTTCAAATTTTGCTTTGCTGAATGAGGATGTGACAAATGGCAATATATTCTGAAAACGAGTTATTACAGTTAAACTGCTAACCTATGAGTTACATTAAGTCAAATGAGTCTCTTGATTGTAACTGTTACAAATCCCACGGATCAGGCAATTTGAGCCCCCAGATCATTATTTTGGTTTCACTGGTCTACATTGTTGAGTCACTCCGGCTCTCACCAACCCCCTCATAGTAAACAGTAGGCAGCCGCATTCAGCTGTCATCCACACACACACTGATTGTAGGCTTCCTGCCCAGCATGAAATGGTGTAGAGCCAAAGAAACTGAGTGGCTGGTGAACACAGTCAAACATCCAGGAAGCCAGAGAGAGCCAGATGTTTTTCTCAGGAGTTGGCGGATGACATTGTGGAGTAAGCACCAGTGAGTATTGGACTTCATTAAACAGGCGGTGAAGGAGAGCTGTGACTGAATGCCTATGTTGCTCTGTTTCTTGGATGTGTGAGCAATGTTCAGCAATTGTTTGCTAACACATTAGCCCTGTGATAAATTGATAGGTTAGTAAGGCTTAATATGCTCTATGTTCCTAAATGTTTTATGGATCTTTAAGTTCAATAGCCGATGTGAAAAGTTTTAACAAAACCGTACAGATTGGAAGGAAATACAACACATATAACAGTCCATGAGCAAATGTCTTCCTCCTCTTTGGTCCTAGGTCTATAATGCAGGGACAATCTCACTATGGTCCAAGCCTTAGCGGTAGATGTTCACATTGCGCCTGGGACTACATGCACTCGAGTGTGCATGCACTTTAATGCCACACAGAGTTGAGAGGAAGCACTGATGTGTGACAGAATAGCCTGACGGCTGGTGATGCGCTAGCAAGCCGTATCAATGGAAGTGTCTTTCTTGCTTCCCCTAAATGCGCTCAGACAGAGACAAAGATGGAGGCTGCCGACTGAATCTCTGAAATGGACAGCCCTGGGATGCTGAGTGAAAGTCAAACAGTTTAGTGCAAAGTACTTAGAGGCTGGATCTCTGTCTGCCTGGTCCATTAATGGAGAGAAGAGCAGGTGATTGCTGCAGTGGTGCAGAGCCTGGCATATGCCAAGCTAGAGGGGTTAGACTGGCACAGACCCCCTGCTATAGTGTCATCTGTCACCATAGGGAAGAAGTGAGTGTGTGTGTGTGTGTGTGTGTGTGTGTGTGTGTGTGTGTGTGTGTGTGTGTGTGTGTGTGTGTGTGTGTGTGTGTGTGTGTGTGTGTGTGTGTGTGTGTGTGTGTGTGTGTGTATGTGTGTGTGTCTGTGTGTGTAGGTGCTCAGCAGGGTAAGGAGAGAAGGAAAGAAAGGAGAGAAGGAAAGAAAGGAGAGGAGGGGAGGAGGAAGAGGGCACAGAAGAGGGCAAAAAACCTGGCAGAGACTGAACAGTGAGATGGAGCGCTGCATTGGCTTACAGTATTCTGGAAGGTAGAAGGAAATAATTGATAATCCGGACCTGACACTGAGCTTTCAAACGGACGGGTGGAATGGAAACAGAGGATGTATTTCAAGTGAAATATTTCAGTTGCGAATGTGTACTGAAATATCTAATCATTTCTGAAACAATATCAGCAGAAAAACAAAGGTAGAAAAGAGGCATTGTTGTTGCAATTTAAGGTTGGATATGTCCACTCTGCTCCCCACTGTGGCTCTAACCCATTGTGTGAAGTGACATCTTTGGAGGCATTGTGGCATCACTCAATTTTGCTAATGACTGATCTGGAGGCAGACGACATATATGGGGCCAGCTTTCCTCACCAGCCAACCCCCCCCCCCCGCTCTTAAACCAATGTCTCCCGTCATGGAGAGGTGAGTGAGTGTGGCTTACCTGTACTTCCCAGCGCTGCCCATGTTGATACTATTTTCACAGGGGCATTATTTTGAATTTCAAAACATGGATTTAGCAGCTTTAATCAATATTTTTACAGTAACGATGATTTGAATGACTGAAAGCAATCGCTTGTATTGACAAAGCAACCGGTAATTATTCACTAACACTGCATTGCCCTGAGATCTGTCCCAAAACTGTACTCAGCCACAGCAAGCTGCAGTTTTCAGCTAGAAAATTCTAAAACCCACATTATACTACCTCTCCTTCTAAAATGCATTTATGTATCTCAAAGCACTTTCAGAAGCACATGATCCCATAGGCTACAGAGTTAAGTTGGCTCACACTTCACAAATACAGTGAGAATATGTTTTGGTATTTTTCTCCACCCATTCAGTAGCAACATCTTTCCCTATACCTAAAATTGTTAAATAGGTTACAAGTCTTACAAAAGTCATTGTCACTATATATGCATTATTCTGCCATCAGTAAAAGCTTCCCTTTCAGGAGGCGACATAAAGCTGGCTGATAAAAAGAAAAAGGGCATTCAGCAGAGCATCAAGAAACCACACACACTCAAGCACAGAGGTAGCAGGCTTTATCATTCAAGTGATGCAGGCAATTTTCCATTTATTTGTCCTTTCCTTCTTTTCTTTTTTGATGACAAGCTGCGAAGCTGGGTCCTTACATGACACACATTCTTTTTCAGCCCATAACACCTTATAACCCCCTCTTGAGTTCCAATTTATTATCCAGCAGTAGAATGAATAGCAGTTGAGGGACTTACAACCTACGAAAACTCCCTTTCTTCCTTTTGTAATCAAGGTAGAAAGGACATGGCTCAGCAACAAGGTACTAAAACTAATCCTAGCTCAATGATAGTCCTATATGCATAAAAAAATGTAATACATGTATTCTGCGATCTGTATTGTGGACATATCAATGCATGTGCTTTTATATATCTGGAAGCTGCTGAGGATGTTTGTTTTTCCTTAATTTATCGAGTTCATTTTTACACAATTCCCAATAAACCTTGCATGCATCAAAAGAGGAAGTGACCATAATTTCTGAGTTAAAAAACACGTTGAGTCACCTTTTAATCACATCGTGTGACTGCTCTGGAAGTTTGTTCCATCAAAGATGCTACTTAATCAGTCTCCCTCTTAGTTTTGTAAAGGCCTCTCCTCACCCCCATCACTGCGCTCGGAGACATTTTGTTCCGACTACAGATGCTCCTGCCTCTCGTGTCTGTCTGCCTATTTTTCTTTTTTTCATTTAACTTCTTTGCTTCTCTTTTTCTGGAGGGCACAGTGTGTCATGCCGCAGAGTAGGTAATGCTGACAGGGTGTGGTATATGTCACCTGCATTGTCACTGTAAGATAAATCAGTCTGCAACTGGCCAGATGAGCTGATTGCTTATTCCAAAATGGCTTGCTTTGCTTCCAACCTTACCCAGAGCTCTCCTGTTATGCTTCTAAAATACTTTTCTGGATTTTCATGTGCTGCTTTTGGAGATATTCTAAACAGTAATAAACTGCTCATGCATTAATTGACTTTCTTGAAAGTCAAACAGAACTGATTGTGTTTAACACATTTACATTGCAAATATTGTTAAGAAATCGGTATATTATTTTTTTTCTTGTTACTTTAAGATATTTAAATTTCATTAATCGTGATAGTGCCCCCTACATTGTTGCTCTCCAGGGGAGTGACTTCGGTTCCAACTGACACTGATGATACTGGTAGTTTTAATGGTGCAATATTTGTGTGTGTGAGCACTAAAAATAGTTCGCTATGCTACTTCAATTCTAGCCACACAGGCAGATTCTCAGCTGGAGTGTCAACAGTTTTTAGCTGTTGCTCTGTGATTTGAGAACTCAATGTTACTGTCACTAGGTAACACACAGGGCTGAAGTTACAGTGCAGGACTACTAGGTAGGGCTGGGCAACATATTGATGTATCGATATTGCGATAGGAGACTAGATATCATCTTAGATGTTGGATACATCATGATATCGTAATTTGGTAAGTGTGGTCTTTACCTGGTTTTAAAGGCTACATTACAGTTAAGTGATGTAATTTTCTGAACATACCAGACTGTTCTAGCCTTTTTATTATTTACCTTTACTCGCTAAGTCATTTAATCATTTCTGGAGAATATTTATCAATAATCTCATTGTGTAAATAATATTTTGTTCAAGCACCGCAATATCGACCAGCCTTGCTACTAGGTCATTTGCTGTCAACACATAAAACATATAAAAGAGAAACACTTAATGCCATCAACCTTCTTCTTTAAAATGTGGGATGATAAGTCTAACTAGTAGGGGGTATCCGAGTATCCGGCTGAAACGAGTATCCGGTACGGATAAAGCACTTTTGCCGAGTACAAGTATTATACGAGTAATATGAGTCAATATCCGTGCTCGGATTGAATAAAACTCCTCAACTGGCCGCGCAGCGTTCTGTGATAATCACAGCGCCCCCCCCCCCCGCCTACAAACCCGCTCGGATCAATCACACACACACAGAACATGGAGAAATGCGCTCCCTCGGCCTCTCTCTCTCTCTCTCTCTCTCTCTCTCTCCCGCTCCGTCAGTCAATCGGGTCTGCGGATCTGTTCCGTTAACGTTTAGGGTTTCTTCAGCTTCAGGTTTGTTTTTAACTTCGGTTTGTAGTCCTTACATAGTAACCAGTAGATTTCTGGTGAACGTGGGGTTTGTAGTCCTTACATAGTAACCAGTAGATTTCTGGTGAACGTGGGGTTTGTAGTACTTACATTGTAACCAGTAGATTTCTGGTGAACGTGGGTTTCAGACATGCTGCTTGGTTTAAATGTGACTCCCGTTGCGTCTCTGCCATCGGAGATTTTTTTTTTTATTTTTTACTGTCAGCTGCCCACCGCCCCGCCCCCTCTCTCTCTGTGTCTCTCTCTTACTCACTCACAACACACACACACACACAAACCACACACACACACACACACACACATACCTTGTGTGGAAATAAAAGAAATAAAAAAAATTAAAAAAACAAAAAATCACACTGATCATAAAAAAATAAAAAGTTAAAAAAAGAAAGTTATATTGAGTATGAAAACTCTTGTTCATTACATTTTACTTCATAATTGGAACCGCATGTGTTGTATTCATTGTTGCAAAACGTTCTGTATATAGTTTGTTTGTTACCATGACAACACCATTGATCTGAAGCTTGATACTGTCATGTAAATAGTTTTCAAATCAGCAATAAATATAACAAGTTTTGATCAACTCATATCAATTGCATGCTTAAATAACATGCCGGTTATATAAAGATTTAACCCACTTCCAGGTTAAATCTGACCTCTTCCGGTTTAGGCCCTGCCCAGTCCGAGTACAGATACGGATACAGATAGTTCATGTGG
>NC_045738.1:15360118-15362147 GCF_008692095.1 Etheostoma spectabile | reverse complement strand
CAGATACAGATACAGATAATGCTGTACTCGCTCATCTCTACTAACTAGCTTTCACTCAAATGTTGTCCAGTCAATCATGAGAAAAATTCATAAAGGCCTGCAGCTTAGAAGCTGTTTTCATGTCCAACAACATTCCCCCCTATAGTATTATTGTGTTTCCTTACACAAAAAGTGTTTCAGTTTGACTTTTAAAAATGGTTTGTTTGTTGATTAAGCAATTTCAATCGTAAACGAAATCAAGTTTGGATATTGCCATTTAGATTAGGCCAGGTCCATAATTAGAAACCCTGAGATATTTGCACATGGTTCTTGTTTGGTTTCCAGTAATAGTCCATCATGTAGGCCTACTGTTTGTTAAACTGGTTTAACACATAATTTACAGCCAAATAAAACAAATAGAAAATGTAACACTGGAACACACTAGCCATCTCTGAGCATATCGAAACTGCACACTCTCTATGAAAAGAATGTAGTATTACCAGGGAACTGGGCATAGCAGAGAAATGCTACTTCGATGGAAGACTAGAAGTGCATCTTGAAGCTAAGCTTTTGGAAGCAGTCCCCCAGAAGTGGTGCCTAAAGCTAGACTTATGCTGCTCCACACTCAGAGTCAATCTTTACTGTGGGCAATGGGCACTTCTGGCCTTCTTAAACAGGCTCAGCATCCGACACCTGCTACAGTCTAGGGTTACAGGTGCATGTTGTCCCTTCAAGGCATTAGTAAGCAGCTCAGACCATCTTCCAAAAGCCAAGGCCTGGAAGAGACAGGAATGAAGCAAATAGATGTGAAGAGTTATCTAATAGACTCCAGGTAGTGGAGGATACATGTCATGAGATTAGTGGAGGTTAGGAATTGCATTTGACAAGTCCTTGGGAGCCATGATAGATCTTTTTAAAGATATTTCTCAAACACGTTGTGAGAAAAACTATTTCATTTAACAGCAGATGTTAAACATTTCTCTTATTGTGTGATTATGATTTAATTTACCTCATTATATCCTGGAAGTACTGTAGTAAATACAAGTTTTTCCGCAATGAGATTTCTGTCACAATGCAATCATCAGAGCACAGAGATAAACTCAAACAGCTCAAGTTCTCAAAAGAACATATCTAACTGCAGAACCGTGAGAGAAGCCTTGGCAGCTTTTTCCTTGCCTGCCTTTACTGTGAGGAGCTTTTCACAGTAAGCGTGAAGTGCTTGGGACTGAACATGAGGGCCATCATTCACTGACGCCTTCTGCCAAAGCCACTTTTTACCATCCTCTCATGGTTACAGAGTCAAATTTTAGGCAGTGTTTTTAGAATGTCAAAGCCCTGCGTCGTGTTGCTTCAAAGACAAAGGCCCATAGAAGTCCTGGAGAAGTCAGACCCTCCGCTATTATTCAGTCATTCGGAAGACAGTGCTGCAAAGCGTTTCTGCTGTGGCAGGAGTTTTCTGAAAGCACTGGGAGGGGGAAAGAAAAGGACACAGAACAAGATCAATGAACAGCCTCTACTTTCCCAGAGAGGAGTTTTCCAAAGGTCACAGTGCCTATCCACACACCAATTTACATTGATCAGCACTCTCCACAGTTGTTTATGCACCAGGAGTTTTGCCTAGAAACCCCGCCATAAATCAACCACGGACTGAGTCCGACATCACGAAAAATCTAAAAATCCTTCTTCATGTGAATGCAGTAGCAACAGTGGCTGCAGCAGAAGTTTCACTCTGTTCTGTTAGACACCGTTTGGTTTTCCCTCCCCAAGTTTAGTTTGCATTTGATGTAGATCAAAGCACAGTGCATTTCACAAAGAATCAGGCTGTGAATCCCGGCGGTCACTTGAAAGCACTGACAAAAAAAATAAAGAAAAAAGGAAGATAGATTCTAATTGACACGAATTCAGTCAGTCTGTGTTTCAACGATGTTTAACTATTTGTCTAATTTATATATCAATGTTCACTATTTAGTTGGGGTAAAGAGAATAATTACTGTTATGACTCAATCAGGGTTAACCCTCTGTTTAGCTTAGGGAGGCTCCTATGTGTCCC
>NC_045738.1:15347919-15360108 GCF_008692095.1 Etheostoma spectabile | reverse complement strand
TCCTGTGCACCTTCAGTTGTTTTCCCAGGATAATGGATATTAGACTTTCATGTGCACCACAGTCAGCTGCAAATATACATAACCTCATGAATATGGAAACTGTGCAAAACAGGTTGTGAATGACTAACAACAAAGTTAGATTTTCCCTGGTAGACTGCGTGTAACCCAGTACCACATACTGTATCAAAGGATACATCTGGCAATACTTTTCTTATTGTCAAATTCTTCTTATTAATTTTGTACTTTTCTTATTTTCAACAAATCCAATACCAACAACAAAAATAACCTACAAGTATTGACCATGTAGCCAAAGCCTAATATAGCTTTTTCCGCTGTGCCATAGATCTCCATTGTCCACTCCAAAAAGTACGTTTTTTCGTCTTGCAGTTTTCTTTGGATTGGGGTGGCCCCTATATCATGGTTGCAGCTGCCGCATTGGTCCTGCTTGGCGCCCTGCTATGCCCTGAACTGCTACAACAGTTATTTCTAGTCATAGTTCCATCATCTTTATTTTTACTATGATTGTCACTGTTCATCACGCCAACTGCTATGATTGTTATGAATCATATTTCTCTATATCTGTATATCCGTATCAGTGTCTCTGTGTCCCAAACGGCACACACACCAAGAGCCTGGCTCTGTTGAGGTTTCTGCCTAAAAGGAAGTTTTTCTTCACCGCTCAAGGTTTTTGCCAAAAACTGACGTTTTTCCTTGCCACCATTGCACTAAACGCTTGCTCTTGGGGTAATTGTTGGAATTGTTGTGTCTTTGTAAATTGTAGAGTGTGGTCTAAACCTACTCTATCTGTAAAGTTTATTCAGATAACTCTTGATATGAGTTGATACTATAAATACAATTAAATTGAATTTACTTGAAAAATTGAATTTAATAATGAACACCTGTATTTTCCTTTTACTTGATGATTTTGTCAATGAAAGTCATCAATTCTAGAGAAGGTGGCCTTTCTCTAAACAGGTGGCACACTGACATGGTCCTGATGCCAAAATAGATTACCCTAAAGGTGATGCAAGTTTGCAAATGAATGCTAATGAGATTCACACTAAGTTGCAAGTCTGTCTGCTTCAGCTGCTGACCTGTCAAAACAACTCTATCAAACAAGACAATGCATCCAGTCTCATCATTTCAGCTCCAAATAGTTTCTTATCATTTGACCAATGATATTACAGTTTAAAAAGTACAACTAAAACTTGGTTAAACGCTGATTGAATAGGATCTATGTGTGTCAAGCAAAGAGATGTTGAGGGAGGTGAAAGGAGATGGAAGGAAAGGCTGGAGGGACTGAGAGAGCGATGATATCATCTGAGTGATTGAGATGCAGAGCAACAAGTTGAGAAGCTGGGTGATGCGTCATTGATTGGCACTTTCATGGAGCAAGGACGGATACCACATCAGCACTGAGGAGTTTGATTTAAAGTGTATTGACAAATGTTCCTTCGTGCTTGGGAAGGGAAGGATGTGGTTAATTAACGTGCAAAACAAGGGGTATATGTTATCGGACTAAGCAGGGGAAGGGCAGAAGAATGGGGCAAAAGTGTGACCCAAACTGTAGAAAAGCTGTGTCTCCAATCAATAAAATAATTATGGTAGCGTGTGATACTCACACAGAGATGTTGATGACAATCCAACTTTGATTAATGATTTTACCGGGAATCATTCCAAGCGCAGCACAAATGCGCCAGAACCGTGACATTAACAGCATAGCATATCCGGTATACGACTGTTTAAATGTGTATTGATGGACCGTAGTAAATGGGTTAAGAGACAACCAGTGAAATGAATGACAACGCCATAAACAATCAAACATTTAATTGTACATTACAATCCATTTAGCAACTCGGCTGGCTGAATGCAATCAATTTTAAAAGCCACTGAGTTAAGTCTCAGGAGTGAAGAATCTGTTTTTAGATAAATTTAATTCGCTGTAGACTTATCACCATCATGCGCCAACTGTGCACAAAAATGATTACAATTTTTGAAACCCGCTCTCTGTATCTTCCTTCACCTCAATTCCATCTCTTATTTTACTCACTTCCTTTCTCTTCAAGCATTACAAACACAGCAGAAACCTTCTGAGAATATATAGTATGACACAGATTAATCATAGGTATCTACTAATACATCGGAGACCGCCACACTGTACGGATGTTGCTGAGCGTTGTGGGGAAATGGATAAATCTACCAGTATATGCTTGCCTGATTGCATTGCACAAACAGCTGACTGTAGTTTTTTTTTCCTGCGGCACTTTTTGTCAAAATATGAATTAAATAATTAAAAGTTTATACGTGATGATGAGTGTATATGCTTTTGTATTCATCTCTGTATTTCAATCCAAAAGCTGCTTATCAATTCTCTTTACTTTTTCCATCAATCAGGCCTCCGACACTGCAGTACATCTTCAGGGGGAAATATTTCCAAGTAACGGGAACTGCTGCTTACTGAGGGACAACTATCAAAGAGACGGAAGGAAATAACAGCTAATTTGTGTTCAGGGCCATTAAGCTGCTTCTCTAACATAGTTTGAGGGTCAAGAAGGAATCAATATCTGCCCTCTCCCATACTTGTATGGTTGTTTGTTATACAATGAAGTTAATGGTACCAAACAAGCCAGTGCATGTTTAGCTTGCCTTTCTAGTGCTGAAAGCCTGATTCATCATTCAGTGAATTTACAGATTGTAGTTTTAGGCCTACAAGACTTTTCCAGATCAGAAATGTCTTTGTTTGGTTGGATCAAATAGAGCCAAGAGTCATTTTTAAGATTGTGAATGAATAAGATTGTGCATATGGCAAATAAAATATGATTAAAGATAAGCAACTAAAACAATTGGTTGATGTTAGAAAAGATCATGGTTACAGTAAAAAGACAAACGGAACTCACAGGTCTATGTTTGGATTTAAATTCCTTTCTCCAGCATCAAAGTCAGACATGCAACATCAACACCTTTACTTTCTGCCTCGTTACATCTAAGGTACTTTCTGCATTAGTACTGAACATTGTCACTGGATTTATTTCACGAGGTGTGAAATCATACCGCATAGACATAATTACTAAGGATACCGAGCAAGCAAAGCGCTTTTGGAGCTAAAGTACATGTGACATTTCATTTTGTGTTTTTTTGTGATACACACTGATGTCTTGAGCTTTATTTGCTCAGGGTTCTATTTTAGGCCCATTATGGTTTACAATCTTTTCAGTCTCAATGGCTAACATTTTTAACACTTGAAATGGTGTTGTTAACTGTCATTTGGTAAATAATGAACATTTTAGTGCTAAGTTAGCATTATTTAAGATGTTTGTGTTATGGCAACTTGACCTTTACCTAGACAACATAACCTGTCATAAATATGTCATGACCGGCATTTCATTAAAGTAGTCTTTATCCCTAAGGTTCCACTTCCGGGATTCCGGCATTAATTAGTTTTGGGCCAGTGTTACAAAGAGAAAAAATAATCAATAATGTCAGATTTATAAATAAATACAATATGGATATTAAAACGCCTAGTCATTTCTCAAAAACTGTGGCTCCAGATAGAGTCAATCATTGTATTTTCACAACTACATTTAATTAAACAGTTTCACAAGAAGAAATTTCTTGTGCTCAGAGCATCACACAACTTTCATGAACACCATGTGATTTTGCCCACTCTGCCAAAATTACCACAGCTCTGCTCTGTCCCCGGGGGCTTTGCCCAGTCGACAAATGTGAATACCGTCCCCTGCTGCCAGAGCATCTCGGTCTCCGGGAGTGTTTATATAACTAAAATTACAATCTGTGGCATATGTAGGCCTTCTGTACACATGTTAATGAAGCAGTAAGAGGTAATAAATATTGTTGCTGCCTTCTAGAAAAGATGTAATTAAAACACTGCAGCCGTTAAAATACAAGGCTTTTAAATGTTTAACTTTGATACTTTGAACAATGTGTAGACAAAAAATACTCAAACAAGAAACAATCAATCAATTTTTTGTCTTACTTGAAATCATACAATGTACAATTCCAGTGAAATATTATCCCATCTGCTCCTTCAACTTGTGCATGATTCAATAGAAAGCAGAATGTGGTTGTCAGATTGGCACAATATTTCTAAGCTTGCCTTGGTGCCCCCTCTGATATAGAGATGGAGATGAATGCAGAGATAGTCTTGCTTGTCCACATAGGTCGTAGCTGATAGACATATTCATGTTTTCCTCTGTTTGTACTATTATGTCTACATTTGAAAACCGACCAGGAAAGCAGAGTCAGCAGGAGACTGGTGAGTTGATTTCCCGTTCCTGATGTCATGAGATGGCAGTAGAGATGGTCTTGCTAGCTTGAGTTAATCTTCTCCACCTTTTTCTCAGTGTTTACTCTATTTGAAAACTTGACTGGCCAGCTGGCTAACAAGCCTAGGCTGGCAGAAGGTTAGCAGAAGGTCAGCAAAGTAAGCAACCAGGAGACTGGCAAGTTGATTTTCCAATCCTGATCAGCGATTCACAGCCACATGCAATCACCGTCTAACGTCAACTCCATGAAGCGCAACGTTGGTAAAACAGAAAGCATCAATTTTATGGAGCTGACGGAGAGGCAACTGTAGAGGTCTGCCACTTCTACAACCTATATTTTGGAGATTAAAAAAATGCAGTGCATCAGTATACTTTGACACAGCCATCCTGATTGATTGGTAATCCATCTTCACAGTACTGTGCATTAGTGCTGTGGTGATAGCACACTGCTTGCTGCCAACATAATATCTTATGCATGGCACCAATTCTGCAGCACAGAATGCTTAGCCATGCCAGACACATCCAATCAAGACATTGTTCCACAACTCTGCAGAGGTTACCAAGTAAGAGTACAGAGCAAAGGAGCTCCATTTGTAATGAGCCAGAGTGGAATGCAGCGTGGGATAGATGGAGAACAAGATAGAGGAGGAGAAAAAGAGCAAAAGATGGAGCAGGATAGGACTGCTGAGGCTGTGAGAGCGGATTGCGTCAACGATAAGAGGTGGCAAAATCCATTCTGGACAAAATGAGAACGATTGATTTGGGAGTGAAACAAAGAAAATAGTCACAGCCGTAGCCAGGTATGGGAGGATGGAAGAAGTGAGGAATATGGGAGAAATAGATGACAGAAAAGAGATGTCACTTATAGATGACTGGAAGCCAGAGGAGGAAGTGATAGACTGTCAACATTATAAAAGAGCACAATAAACTGCAGACTTTATGCAGACATTTAATGTGTCAATCAAAGAAGCTTTACAATTTTTCAATGTTTGTTTTTTTCAGTTAACATTAGTTTCAGTTTTAAGATGATTTTTATCTTCTTCTGCTTTAGTCTCATTTGTACTGTGAGATCTGAAGCGCTGCTATCATTTGTTAATTTTATTTTTCCATTCTTCCATTTTTACTTACTGACTCACAGTGATAAAATCTGTCCCCAGTGGTTTTTAGAAAAAATTAGAAGGTCTACAGAAGTAGAAGCAGCAGCATCACTCACTTGCCTCGTCTTGGCAGAGCTGCTGAACTGTGTGGGCAGCTTCATGTGTTTAACACTATGTCTTTGTTTGATTTTTAATTTCCTTGTCCGTGGGAACCTTGGCTAGGCAATTAATGAAATCATTCAGAAGATCCCACATGACTAAATAGTCTATCATTCCATAACAATACATACACTACCGTTCAAAAGTTTGGGGTCACCCAAACAATTTTGTGTTTTTCCTGAAAAGTCACACTTATTCACCACCATACGTTGTGAAATGAATAGAAAATAGAGTCAGACATTGACAAGGTTAGAAATAATAATTTGTATTGAAATAAGATTTTTTTACATCAAACTTTGCTTTTGTCAAAGAATTGCAGACCTTTGGCATTCTAGCTGTTAATTTGTTGAGGTAATCTGGAGAAATTCCACCCCCACGCTTCGTGAAGCAGCTCCCACAAGTTGGATTGGTTGGATGGGCACTTCTTGCGTACCATACGTCAAGCTGCTCCCACAACGCTCAATGGGGTTCAGATCTGGTGACTGCGCTGGCCACTCCATTCGATAGAATACCAGCTGCCTGCTTCTGCTCTAAATAGTTCTTGCACAATTTGGAGGTGTGTTTAGGGTCCTTGTCCTGTTGTAGGATGAAATTGGCTCCAATCAAGCGCTGTCCACTGGGTATGGCATGGCGTTGCAAAATGGAGTGATAGCCTTCCTTATTCAGAATCCCTTTTACCCTGTACAAATCTCCCACCTTACCAGCACCAAAGCAACCCCAGACCATCATATTACCTCCACCATGCTTAACAGATGGCGTCAGGCATTCTTCCAGCATCTTTTCATTTGTTCTGCGTCTCACAAACGTTCTTCTTTGTGATCTAAACACCTCAAACTTGGAGTCATCCATTCACAACACTTTTTTTCCAGTCTTCCTCTGTCCAATGTCTGTGTTCTTTTGCCCATCTTATCTTTTTCTTTTACTGGCAGTCTAAGATATGCTTTTCTTTGCCACTCTGCCTGAAGCCCGAATCCCGCAGCCGCCTCTTCACTGTAGATGTTGACACTGTGTGTTTTGTGGTACTATTTAATGAAGATGCCAGTTGGGGACCTGTGAGGCATCTGTTTCTCAAACTAAACTCTAATGTACTTATCTTCTTGCTCAGTTGTGCAAAGCGGCCTCCACTTCTTTTTCTACTCTGGTTAGAGCCTGTTTGTGCTGTCCTCTGAAGGGATAGTACACTCCGTTGTAGAAATCTTCAATTTCTTAGCAATGTCGTCCATGGAATAGCCTTCTTTTCTAGACAAGAATAGACTGTCGAGTTTCAGATGAAAGTTTTCTTTTTCTGGCCATTTTGACGTTTATTGACCCCACAAATGTGATGCTCCGAAACTCATCTGCTCAAAGGAAGGTCAGTTTTGTAGCTTCTGTATACAACCTAACTGTTTTCAGATTGTGACATGATTGCACAAGGGTTTTCTAATCATCAATTAGCCTTCTGAGCCAATGAGCAAACACATTGTACCATTAGAACACTGGAGTGATAGTTTGGAAATGGGCCTCTAACACCTCTAGATATTGCACCAAAAACCAGACATTTGCAGCTAGAATAGTCATTTACCACATTAGCAATGTATAGAGTGTATTTCTTCAAAGTTAAGACTAGTTTAAAGTTATCTTCATTGAAAAGTACAGTGCTTTTCCTTCAAAAATAAGGACATTTCAATGTGACCCCAAACTTTTGAACGGTAGTGTACATGAGCTAATAATATGTCATGGTTAATTATAATTATGGTTACTTAATTCATTATAATCTTATAAAAGTTGTACACACAACTGTTTATGAAACAAATATTGATTGAAACATATGGTTGTTGTTTTTTGTGATTGACAATTTATTTTTTTATTTTTAACCATAGACTGTATATATTAATGGACAGAGCATGTGTGACATCATTAATTGGTTTGTGGAAATTTGCGATGAGTCGTCGAGCGCGGCCATCCTGGTTACGAATGTGATGATTTTAGACAAGAGGGAGGAGTGAGGGAGGAGCCACGTTACGTTACACACTTTAACTGGCAATCACATCATAGCCACACCCTAAAACACCCCCTACTTTATTGCCGATTTTAAAATCAACAAGACCATTATTCAAAAGATTAACATCATTCTGTTCTTCAGAAGACTTAAAACTAGCGATTGAGACCATAAACTCATTCTGAAAATGTTTACTAAGGTAATAAATCAAGTGAGAAGTGGGTCACTTTCTCATAGACTTCTACAGAAACAGACCTCCTTTTACAACCGCACGTGTCGCCCCCTTTTGGAATTCAGATAGAATGCAGGTTTAAGGGACTTCCGCATTTGCAGCACTTTGCCTAACCGGATGCTCTGTCCATTAAAATTAACTTTCTATGTTTTTAACACAACATACAAAACATACAGTTTCCAAATTGAACACATTCCCCCTCCATGTCATCACCAACCACCAGACAAAAATCAAGAAAAGATGAGGCAGTAACTACAATATTCAAGAGCATACAACAAAATAATAACAAAATAGGCAATAAACTATAGAACAAATAAACATATGTATACATGACAACACCATAAACCCATCATACATGTCTCTCCATTTGAAATGCCACCACTTTTAACCATTTCACAAGCCCACTCTTGGATTGATGGTCCTAATTTTTGACACAAACCCGCCACCATACTTTTTGACCTCGCTGACGGTAACACTGTCACACATGAGTGCTTTTGTGCATCAGCTAAATTTATTATAGCAAACCTTAATACTGTCTGTCAGTTTGTCTGTCTGTCTGTCTCCCTTGCCCTTTCTCTCTTTTACTCTCCCTCACTCATCCATTTACTCTCTTTTTACACCTCAGGCAAAAAGCGAGGTTGCAATCCTCATTAACCTCCCTGCCTCTCTCCAGCTCACCACAGGCCAGCACCACCTTAAGCTGCACTCATTACAGCTGAATCAAGCTGGGGAGACGGGATGTGAAGCTGGGAAGCAGAGAAAGTAAGAAGGGGATAGGCAAACACTCTGGAGACGGAAGAGAGTCATAATGGATGACAGGGATGGAAATAAAAAGAGGAGAGAGACAACAACTGGAAACAAAAAAATATCAAAGAAAGGCAGAGATAAGGAGGGATTCGCTTTTAGTGTGGTTAAATGAAAAAAGACAAGAGACATAGAAAGATGGACGACAGGGGCAGAGACTCCATTAGAGAACTTGGGACTGGCTAAGATGATGTGTGAGCCAGTCATAAGCAGACATGCTCAGAGCTTTAAACTATGGCACTAGGCATGGTTATCCATGATAGATATCTACCTTCAGATACTAGTTATTCATCAATGCCACATTTCTGTTGACTGTGAGACTAACAATTTAGGCTCAGAGCAAAGTCTGTCATGGCTTGTCCAATAAGGATTCTGACTAATCCAAACCAAACTGCATTTTATGGACCCTTCTGTAGCTGCTTTATGGCTGAGTCAGAGTTCAATAATCCCTACAAATGGATCATTGATTAATGAGTTGCTGCTTAAAGTGCAACAGTTATGGAAACAAATGAATGCAAAAGTAATTTTAATGATCATGAAGCACTATTCTTTCGTCCAAACGTTCAGTATTTTGTTGCCCATTTGTTTCAAGATCTCTGGGATAGCTAGATGATTAATGGCATGAGGAATGCTCCTAAAGTACTATCATTAAGAAATTTTTAATTAGTAGGGGAGGGTTTGGAGAGTGAGATGCAGCACTTATTCCCGGACTAACAGAAAATGGCAGAGCTCAGAAGCAAAGGCCCTCTCATGGCCAGAAGGCAATCAGCGGACGCTAACTAAGGCACTGATGTGACATGAAACACGACAGGCCGATCTGACATCAGTCTACGCTAATAAAGTAATTACACTGATGTTTTTTTTGTGTCATTGTACTCCAAAAGCACATGTCAGTAGCTTGCATCTAGAAAGTGAGAGTGTAGCAGTCCAGTGAAAGAAACATTTGATGGAGTGGCGAATTAAAATGAATGGAAAATTGCAGTTGCATTTTGAAAGCCATGAAACAGAACGAGAAAGCAAGTAAGAGAACGAGAGAGAGAGAGAGAGAGAGAGAGAGAGAGAGAGAGAGAGAGAGAGAGAGAGAGAGAGAGAGCACGTGTTAGGCAGAGGACATGATTAAATTCCATCATCTATTACAGCTTGGCTTGTGGCTTTGATCTGGCTTCAAGGCCGCACTCTCTGAAGCGCTCAGGCTCCATTCGTTACTTAAAAGGTGACTCTCCCCACACTGTTTCATCGTTCATTTACTATCCATCATTCTCCGCCTTTGAGGAAACACATCCATATATGTACAGTATATACCTGTGTATGCCCACATACACTTACCTACACACTCATCCTTTAGTTAAAGTAATTAGCAGCCTTGGCCAAGATGGAGTACAACATTTACATTTTGACCTTAAAGGGAGAAATCTTCAGTTTTACTACATTTGGACTTTTTTTTCTCTCCATTTCCTCCATTTCTTGGCAGGCTCTCTGTGTATTCTCCTCTTCAGATTCAGATGCAGTTCCTCAATTTCAAGGTACTTTACAAGCGTGGTGCTTTGCGGCGGCAGCAATCAACAGTAAAAACAATTGTGTGGTTAATGTGGATGTAACAACATCAACTTGTGAAGGGCTAAAAGCAACGGCTGTATCAGCACTGGAAATGAGCCAAATTAATTGGTTTTGGTTAATAAATCAATTCTCTTGAATTGGAAATGTTCCCTTTTCTTCTAACTTTGGAAACTTAACAGAAGATAAAAAACAATTTAAATACAACAGGTGGAGATTTAATGTCAAGTGACCATCTTCCTCTCCACCTCCGTCACTCCCATTTGTTCCCTTCTTCATGTCGTTTGTACATCCTAACCCCCATCCCCCCAACCCCTTTCCCGACCAATCCAACTATCAATCTTCATCCATAATCCCCTACATGAATCTCCATCCAAATTCTCCTGCTTCCATTTGTAGTCCTCAGTTTCTCCGGGAGCAGAGGAGATCACATCACAATTTCTTCTCCACCTTTTCCCTTTCTTTTCCCTCCTTCTTCCATATATGACTCTACCTCCTCCCAGTATTTCTGCTTCCTTGCACCTCTTGGGATAACATAACTCAGAAGACAAGCCTTTCGAGACCAAAGGCTCTCATTTGCTCTCCCCGTTGTCCCTCTCTCCTTCAATCCTTCTCAGTGGGGTCCTCTGAGGGACAATGATTACAACCATGTCACTGCCGCCCCTGTCGAGCCAATTAATGTGTGGTGCTTAAAGATGAGCAATGGGAAAGCGGGAAAAAGTGCCCATGCTCGCATCACCATACATTACCATACTAAACAGGCTGGTGGGGCATCTCAGCCCAACTGGTAGCACTACAGCAGACACTTCAGGGACAGGTTTTCCCAACCTTGTGTACTCCAAGTCAGACATGTTTGTATAAACTACCCCGCTCTTCAAACAAGTTCTGCGAGGTATCCTTCTGTGTTTGTCCTTACCATCAAGGTGCCTGCATCTGACATTATAGCACGAGTCTGCTTTATACTCTATTAATTGGGTGTGAAATGACTGTCATTTCTGCCTAGGCACTCAAGGTGTCTCACTGACTCTGACTGTGGGTGTTAGGTGTATAGGCTTAGAAGTATATACTTCACTGAGTATACGCTGATACAGTAGGCTTGGGCAATCTCTTATAATTTCAAATCATTCAATCGTGGTTACTCGAGATCGCAGATAGGCAATCTGATCGGCAGTTTGACAGACTACATTGACCATGTAATTGGACGTAACATATTATGGATATGCAAAGCAGCTTCACTTTCATCAATGAAACTTGCTACACCGGCTCAGCTGTCCTTCCTCCTGCTTCTGTGTTGTGTTGATAGTGGTTTTTTTTCCATTATGCTGTATCTTAGTCCCCATAACCCCAATTGGTGAAGCCAGCCTGTAGCCCCCGTCCTCCGAAAAACGTCTTCTGGTTTATTGGCATTTCTTTAAACCAATCACAATTGTCTTGGGTGGTGCTAAGGGACCGTTCATGATTTATGGAATGGACCACCAAAAGAAAATAGGGAAGGGTCATGTCTGTTTATACTTTGTTGAGGGGAGAGTCACACAACATCTTTTAGTCTGGGGGGCGGAGGGAGGTCACTCAACTGTTGTATTAATGAAAACAGCTAAATTTCAAAGCAGCTTGTTAGGTGCATATTTTTCTATGAGCTCTCAGTCAGTTTGCTGGGGGACAGGGGGAGCACTGCCAAGGGGGTCAGAAACGGGTAATTGTATTGCTTAAAACTGAGTGTAATAATTATGTCTGGCATGACCAGATATTTAAAACGAATTTTAAATGACACAAAACAACTAAATGGAGGTAATACATCTGATTTCATATACTGCTAAAAAATATTACCTGGCTGACAATGGGAGCAGCAGGACGCAAAAAACAAAAGTTATTGTTGCACTAGTCTTGACATCTTGCTGTGCCAGCATTGCAATAAAGGTTTCTTAAATGCTACGTATACAAATTTGATGTCAGCTTACTAATTGATTGCACATTTTGTGTAGATTTGGATTTTTGAATTTGTTATTACCCAGTGTACTTTGGTGAATGGTCTCAATGTGTTATTGTTTTATTTCATGTGAATACTAGTTTACTAGAAGAGTA